>NC_064643.1:169803804-170106834 GCF_023864345.2 Schistocerca serialis cubense | reverse complement strand
AAAATTTATTTCTTGTGACTTACCATGTCTCAAAACTAACTGACTCGTTCATATTCAAATTAATAATTTTAGAGTCTTGCTCTAGATAAATTTCTGCATACACCGTATGGTTTACCTAAAATCTTCTCGACAACTAGGTCATTAGAAAACTAGTAGAATATTGTATTTGTAGGCATGTAGGTAGGAAATCAGAAGCATTTTTTTCAAAGGAACCAATCTGGCACTTTCCGGCAATATGGGGAAATAACTCAATGTGTAAAGAAAAAAGACCAAATGCAAATATAAAGAGAAAGACTGGGAGGAGAGGTTCAAATACCAGAGTCCATAAATTATTCCAATAAGTGAAGAGTCAAGAGTCAGCTGTTGTCTCTATAAGAGACTGACTGGAATGCATGAGAGTATATGTGAGCATCAACATGTCATCTTCATGGAACAGGCACATAACACATTTTGCCTGGAAGTGGTGCAAATACTGGAAACTAGCATTACTAAAAACACTATAAGGTTAGTGAAATTGATTACATATGGTGGAGAGGCAACATGCATTGCCCATGGCAAATACTTCAATTTAGTTCGCTGAAACTCAGGAAAACAATGCAGAAGAGCCGAGTGACTGGCTGGTGATAACTCACATCCACATCAGTAGTAATCAGCTGATGCAATGTGTACATCAAGTCACGGGAACGACAGGTGGAATGACACTGCGGTGTCTTGCAGTGTTTAGTACTGTTAGTAGCTGCTGCAGACTGTCAGTCAACATGACAATAAATATAGATTCACAAGTAAAAATCAACAAAGTAACTAAGAATATGCAGTTTACTGTGCTTAATTTTAACGTGCTAAGTACATACTTCTTTCTAAAGTTATAAAATCTGTCCAGTTTGCTGCGCGGTCTGAGGTGTCTTGTCACAGTCTGCACGGCTCCCCCTGTCAGAGGTTCAAGTCCTCCCTCGGGCATGGGTGTGTGTGTTGTCCTTAGCGTAAGTTAGTTTAAGTTAGATTAAGTAGTGCATAAGCTCATTCGATGAAAGATCCATGGCTAAGGACTGGAAAGTTTCACAAGTCACACCAATACAAAAAAATGGAAAAAGAAGAAATCCACTGAGTTATAGACCCATATCGTTGAGGTTAATTTGTAACAGGACTTTGGACCACATGCTGTGTTCCAACATTAAGAAATACCTTGAAAACACACACACACACACACACACACACACATTGTAACTTGTAAGATAGGTTGAAAAATATTATCTAAATGATTCAAATGGTAGAGGCAGTCAAATGAAAACAAGAGCAGATGGAAAAAGGTAAGTAAAGTGTACGTTATTTCAAAAGTAATTGCCATAAGTGTTAATACATTTATCCCACTGTGAGTCATGTGAGTGGCCCAAAAGGTTTCCAATATCATTTCAACTACACTGCTATTGGAAGCCCTTACACATCGTCCATACTGTCTCCATCTCTCCCCATGTGAGTTCCATATTTTAGGAGCCCTGAAGAAAGACATTTGTGACCGTTGATTTGCTTCATACAAAGCAGGTGCACAGCTGTGTACAATCATGGTTATGTAGACAACAGCAAACGTTTTTCCATAAAGGCATTGGCTGTCTTGTTTCACAGGTGGGTAAATGTACTAACTTTTGTGGTGATTTTTTAAAATAATAAACAATTTACTTCCTTTTTTCCATCTGTATCATTTTCATTTGACTGCCCTTTATTAGCATCATTGCAAAAGAAATGAACTGGAGGCTGTAAAATGAAAACCGCTTAAAGGATCATCATCTGGCAATGCCACTACTTGCAGATGATGTTGTGGTCCATATAATACCATTGAGGTCTCAAACTCACTGTTGGAGGGACATGTGCATGTATAACTACAGAGTGAGCATGTGCACACTTTGGTCGTCCACTGCACTCAGTAGTGCTGAAAACATATACATGGAAGTTTAAAAAGAAGAGCAAAGGGATGCAGTGGGTTTCTTTACAGTGAAAGTAGTGTGAGGAATGGAAATTCATTGAAGAATCGCACATGTGTATAAAGTGCACTGCAAGCTTGTTGCAAGGATCAAGGCTGGCACAAGCAATTCGAGGAATAACAGATGAGTCTGGCTGATTATGGACAATATGGAATGTCACACCAATTTGAGGATACCATTGTCCAGCAGGTGGATGCCCTCATCATTGATGAACAGCAAGTTACGGTGGCAGCCATTACCCCAGAAATCCAACTAAGCATCAGAATTGCAAGGGACATTTAGTGCTCTCTGTACAATAGTGCCATTCTTCGATTAATTTTCATTTCCTGAACTCCTTCCACTATCAGGAATCACACTAAACCTCTTCACTTTTCTTTGGAAACTTCCCTTTCTCTGTTTGCAGCACCAGTGAGTGCAATGGACAATTGAAGC
Organism: Schistocerca serialis cubense; assembly: GCF_023864345.2. Taxonomy (NCBI): domain Eukaryota; kingdom Metazoa; phylum Arthropoda; class Insecta; order Orthoptera; family Acrididae; genus Schistocerca; species Schistocerca serialis. The sequence continues at coordinate 170,104,426 of NC_064643.1, read as the reverse complement.
ATGCACAAGCTCATGCCGTTGTCACATGGGTATGTGCCCAAGTCCCTGTAGCAGCAATATTGAGACCTCAGCGCTATTATAGTGACACTGCCTTTCGCTGTAGCCAGTGGCAATACATTCATTTCAGCAGTTTTCATTTTACAGCCTTTGGTTCATCCCTTTTTGAATGACCCTAATACATGAAATCTTACAGATACTGTACCGTTCTTGCAACCAAAATGAAAGAGTATCTGTGAAGAGGCCACACTAACCCTTACTTCTTGAAGAGGGTCAGCAGCCTTTTTAGTAGTTGCAGGGCTGCAGTCTACATGATTGACTGATCTGGCCTTGCAACCTTAGCCAACATGGCCTCATTGTGTGGGTATTGCAAATGGCTGAAAGTATGGGGAAACTACAGCAGTTACTTTTTTTTGTGAGGGAAAGCTGATCAACTGTGTGGTTAAATGATTATGGTACATTCTCAGGTATAATATTCCAAAGATAAAATAGTACCCCATTCAGATGTCTGGATAGGAACTACTCTACTTCTACACAAATACTCTGTAATTTACAATTAAGTGTCTGGCAGATGGTTCACTGATCCACATTCAAGCTACTTCACTACCATTCTGCTCTCGAACAGTGTGAAGAAAAAATGAACACTTAAATATTTCCACACGAGATCTGATTTCTCTTATTTTATTATGACAATCATTTCTCCCTAGTTGATTGGTCACAAACAAAATATTTTTGCATTTGGAGGAAAAAGTTACTGACTGAAATTTCGTGAAAATATCTCGCTGTTTTAACCCTGCGGTGTCTTGCAATGTTTATTACTGTTAGTAGCTGCTGCAGACTGTCAGTCAACATGACAATAAATATAGATTCATAAGCAAAAATCAACAAAGTAACTAAGAATATGCAGTTTACTGTGTTTAATTTTAATGTGCTAAGTACATACTTCTTTCTAAAGTTATAAATTCTGTCCAGTTTGCTGCGCAGTCTGAGGTGTCTTGTCACGGTCTGCGCGGCTCCCCCCGTCAGAGGTTCAAGTCCTCCCTCGGGCATGGGTGTGTGTGTTGTCCTTAGTGTAAGTTAGATTAAGTAGTGCATAAGCTTAGGGACTAATGACCTCAGCAGTTTGGTCCCATACGATCTTACCACAAGTTTCCAATTGTCCAGTTCCACTGAAACTGTAAGTTTCTCAGTTACACCAAAATTGTAAATTTCCAAATATTTTACAATATTTATTTGTGGATATGGTTATGAAAAAAGACATATAATAATATCATAAACAGGATGAGAGGCACACACTGGTTACAACATTTCTTCAGTTTGTGCAATTCATTCATAGTCTTCTGTTTTTAAACCTTCTGAACAAATAACATTTGCATGTTCCAAATACAGATATTTTCTACACTTGCAGCAGCTATACCTGGTAGGTCTGTTCTTCCTCCCGTAACAGTATGCACAACATCCTCTCTGTTTGTTAGGATGTCCAGTGGGCCTTGCTTTTGTTCCAATTTGGAAAATTTCACAAATCCTTGAAGGAATATTTGACAGTACATGACTCTTGGCAGCTGGGACTCGCACATGTTCTGTAATGAGATAATAAGACAACTCGTGCAGAAAATCTCTTTGTGGAGTGTAGCTGTCTGAGTTGTTAGCAGCATGAATCACTAAGGAATTGGTGCTTCCGACATAGAGTAATGAATAAAAAATGACCGTATGCCATCAGCGAGTTTGTCTTGTCCAGCTGTAGACAGCACACAACTTGTCACACATGTCTACACTTCCTTTTGTATTGTTATACATGACTATTACTTCCCCTTTGCCTGTCTCTTCATCAACACTACCATCATGGTGCTGACTGGATACCAGTACAACATTATTGCCTTTCTTAGTAATGTATGATACAGGAATGAAAGATTTTCTGAAGACAAACATATCTGAAACCACTCGACACTTCCTTGGCTTCGTGAATTCAAGTGGCAATTCCTTTTTGTTTTTTCATATGGTTCCTAATGAAGTTAGCCAAAAATCATTTCTCAGTGTTTGAACCCACTGAAGACTGGTAAACCAGTTATCTAATGTCAGATTCCTGTCAGTTCCTTTGATAGAGTTACATAGTCACGGAACTACGGCAGCGGAAGTATTACTTGCATAATATGGCCCCTCTGGTTGTGTTCCAACATACACTTCCTTATCAGTAGTATATACATCCTGGCACCACAAAGAGCAAATATTTGTATTCCATATTTGTTCAGCTTGCTGCTTATATAGTCTAATCCGACAATTGCCTCAAAATGCCTGTAACATCTCATTGATTGTGAGATATTCAAAGGGGACAGTACGCTATTTCCAGTTCTGGACAAAAAAGTTTCTTATTGGAACTAGCTTGTCATATATCAGTCTCCTTGTTAACTTGTCATCAAATTGCAAATATCTGGGAAGGAAGCGAAATCTGGACATTGACATGGTGAGCCTGAAAATGTCTACATCTGTGCCATCAGTCTTCTATAGATCAACTACATTTAGATGGTTAGCCTTCATCACTCAGCCAAATACAGCAAACCTATTAAAGGTTGAATTTCACTTGCACTCGTGGCATTGCAGTCCCTGTCTGGAAACAGGTTCACATTTTCTACTGTTGTGCTGATAATACAACCAGTAAAAGAGTGATTCCAAATTTCAGTTGGTTTTTCCAAATGTTTTAGAGTAGACGTTACACCAGGAAGATATATTGTTATATTTTCGGACCTGGTTCTAAAAATTTTTGGAGATACATGTTTATTCTATTTTGTAACCTGACCTTTCCCAACACAAACTGGGCCATTTGTGTTATTGTGAATAGTGTCTTCACCATGAGACACCTCTGTATTAGAATTTTCAGGTTGCTCTTCTACCTCATCTACACTTTCTTCAGATTTGTCATCAAAGTCACCTTCAAGATCACTCTCTGCCAAAACCTCAGCAACCAGTTTTCTAATTCTTTCTGACTATCTTCAGATAGTCAAAAGGCAATTCAGACAAGAAGGAGATAGAAGGTTTTGATATGTGGCGCTACAGAATAATGCTAAATCTTAGATGGGTACATCGGATAACACATAAGGAGTTACTATATCAATTTGGGGGGGGGGGGGGGGGGGGGGGGACAACAAAAAGAAATTAAAACATAATTTAACTAAAGGTTGGTAGAACACATCCTGAGGCACGAAGGAATTATCAGTTTGGTAATGATGGAAGTAAGTGAGTGTATATGCCCAGAGAGAAACCAAAGATTGAATACAGTAAGCAAGTTGAAACGGATGTAAATAGCAGGAGGTATGCAAAAAGGAAGAGACTTGCACAGGATAGACTAGTAAGAAGACACAACCGGTTTAAGGCTCAAGAGGCATAAGCTGCTGCTTTGGGCATCAAGCTAAGCTATGGACCAGAGACACCACAGATGTAAGGTTTTCATTTACGACATAAAATAATTAGTAGCAGCCACCTGGGGTGTCAAGCTGCAAGGGGTAATTTGTACATTTGTATCACAATTAGTAGTAAAAACTGAGACATGAAAGTTTAAGTGGGAAAGTGGAAGGGATGGAGGGGGAGGAAGCGGAGTACCAATGGTAAGTCACTTGTGTGGAAAAATGTTCTTGGACCGGCTCTGCATGGAGAGCTACATCAAACCAATCTTTGGACTGAAGACTGCAACCCCAACAACAGATGAAAAGTATTGCACATAAAAAATTGAGAGTTAAACAAAATCTATGTCTTAGTTTTTATGTATGATGCACAATACATAATATCTTATTTGTTCCTCATAAGTTATTAGTAGTGCACAAATTATTGAGTGGAAATGAAAGGAAAGGGACTATAAATAAGTGTTGAGAACATATTTCTAATCAAGAATTATTTTCAAAGAATAGAAAATCCAGGATGGAATGTAACAATATTGTGAAAAGGAAAGTTGCTACTCACCATATAGCAGAGAGGCTGAGTCGCAGATAGGCACAACAAAAAGACTCTCAGAATTAAAGCTTTTGGCCATTAAGGCCTTCGTCAACAATAGACGACAGACACACATTGCGTGCGCGAGTTGCGTTTGCGTGTGTGTCGTCTATTGCCGAAAGGTCTATTGACAACGAGAAGGTGCCTAGTGACCTCATCCAGGGGGGAGCTGGAGGTAATCGTCTAACAAATCAATCTTGGAAAACTGGTGGCCACCTGATAATTCTGCAAACATTTCATCAGGGCGGGGCAAAGGGTATGTTAAGTATCACAGACAGTGTATTAATTGTCACACTGAAGTTGCTGCAGAGATGACGTTTACTTATCAGCTTCTTAATGATGACTAGTGGTGTAGCCCGTTCACTAGAAGAAATAGTCTGAATGACATTGAGTTATGTCAAATGGTCTAATTTGGCCTTAACAGAGTTGCACAACATGACAGGCACCTGTCATGGAAAAAACCACACGAGGGCAGGTGGACTCTTTCATGGTAATGCAGGCCTAAAAACTGGTAGCACAAACCAGCCCAGGGGAAAACAGAGATTAAATCTCAGATCAGAGAGACTCCAGTTACTGATACGGAACTTGATCTGACACTAAATTTACCTCATCAATAATGGAGAAACTGAAAGCGTTAAACACCCGAAAGGTTTGCAGTAAGGGAATGATCCACAATAAGGAAGATGAGAGGGTAAACAACAGATTTGTAAGCTACAGAAGCAGAGATATGACCTAGGTCCAGAATCTGCTGCTTATTGTAGCTAAAAAGCTTCCATGAAACCTGTGTTAGGGGAGCGGAGCCCAAGTCCACATATGTTTGTGCATTATTAAAGTCACTGCAGCTCCTGTGTCCACTTGCATTTTATTAAATACACACAAGTCATTAAACAATTTTTTCAGGGAAACGATGATTGTAGAGATACATTTTATGTCCACTGGTACTACTGTGTCTGCCACTTTTGAAGAGGAGTTACACACTGATGCAATGTGACCTTTCTTTCGATGATCATTACAAACTGCACAATGCTTAGGGCACGCAGCACACTCGTGTTGGATGAAGCAGTATGAGCAAGACAGAAGGGGTGCACACAGACGTTGCTGTGACACAGCCTGTTCCTGCTGTGGCCTTTACCTATGATGCCCCATGTGACACTGGGTGTCCCCGTCATCCTAAACACTTGCAGCATGCCTAACAAGGGTCGATTGACCAACTTCCAATACTTCCTCCCATGCAACAAACTGTGCTATATTGAGCACACCCATAAGCATTGAATTCTCACAATGAAGTGCTTTTTCACAGACTCCTCTATCCGGGGCCAGACAAATAACATCGTACACCATGTGATCAGTGTAGGATTAGTGGTGGGTACTAGTGACAAATTTACAATGCCAGATCAACACATGTAATTCTGCAGCCCAGGCTTTGTAAGACTGCTTTGGGAACTTCTGACAATGACATTCATTCTGTCACAGTAACTTGTTAAGCTCGCACGTTTCATCAAATAAGCTGGCCAGTTCTTGCAAAGGAGCAAGTTAGCACAACTGATACATGCACGACGAAAGCCAGGAAAGAAAGAAAGCCCTCCACAGGCTGATTCATCATATACCGGAAAAGGCAATAGTTGTACTGCATAACCTGTCACGAACACTCGGATGCCACTTCATTGAAAGCAGTGGTGAGAGCGCCTGTTGCTGTTCTGTGAAAACGTGCTGCTGGGTAATGAGACATTGGACTACATCTTCCATCAAGATGTTTTTCAGGTGACTGACACCGACATGCGGAGAAAACATAGCCCTCACTCTTTTTAAGGCACAGGTTGTGCATAGCACTGAACATATTGACTGGACAACAGTAACACAGTGTAAATAATAGCCCGAGCACTTGTTTGTGACCGGTTAAATCATGCTGTTTGTTTGGCAGCTCACCAGAGCATGGCAGGGGGCCCAACCATGTGGCATCTATAAGCAGGCCTGTGAATTGTATGGACTCATGCATCATGAATGAAGGTACATCACTTCTAGTCCAGTTTTAAGCCACCTTCTAGTTATACACACATCTGGACAGGACTTTGTTTCTACTAGATCTTTTATCTTCAAAATACTGAAAGAAATAAAAATTATCTACATACAAAGCAACGACTGCAATATTTTTACCTGCTCTTTCAATAAACACACAGTCTTCATGAGTATTTGCACTATAATCAATGTCTAAAAGCACAATTTTTGCCTTTCCAGTCCACTGTTTAGTGGACTGTTTCAAACCGTAAATCGCCTTTGATAGTTTATAGACTTTACCTTCATTTCTTTTTGATACAAGTCCACAGGTGGAAAAGCAGTCTTAATACTGAAATAACAAATCTGAAGATCATACTGTTTGGTGAGTCCACTGTTCTGGAAACACTTTATTTTCTCTTTCATGGCCTTTATCCAGTCTCATTTGTCACTCCTTGATGTAGCATCCTCCAAAGTTCACAGGATCTTCTTTCAAACGAGGAACATTACTTACCATACAATTGACATATGTTTTTATGAATATAGGCCAGATTTTTTTCCATAAATTTTTGGCTTGAAAATTCATGGTTTGCCCTATAAGCAAGATTCTTCCCTCATATCATAAATTGTCAATGTCAAAATGACTTGTACATATATCTTGTGGGATGAAATTAATACCACTATGGCAGTTACTTTTATAAACCATAAGAGACTTAAGAAGAAAAATGGCAGAAAACTTAGACCTTGTTTGCAAATAAAGTAGCTGTTCTGGAGAAAAGAAACCACTGCACCACTGCTTTTAAGCACCACACATACATATCTGCACACTACATTCTCCTACATTATTTACTGTGGTGCTGTTTGGCACATCGAAATAGCGTGGTCTTAGGTCTGCATTCCCTGTTTAGGTATGTAAATAAAATTTTTTGTATTGAAGCTGGATTATATAATGCTGGAAAGATATCAAACTATTCTCATATTCTTAAGGCAGTTTTTGTGCAATTGTAGTTCCACGATGAACAGATGGATTATTTCGTTGCATAAATAACCTAAGCTATTTTTTACCTACTATTTTGCAGACTTCAGTCTGAATCAATTCAGTTGTAGTGGCATATCCACATTTCCTGTTTATCAAGCAAATCTTTTCCTGCATCTGGATATTTGCACTTTGCCTTTGAAAAGAAGACCAAATTTCTTAACTATTTAAGAGCTTCTCTTCACATGCACACTACCGATGCACTTTTTTTTCATATTCATGAAATCTGAGTCCTGCTTCCCACTTTCTGTGTTCCTTTGCATAAAGCACAGTTGATAATTTGCTCAATTGTTATATACCATTGCCATCATAATTTAGTAGTGTGGCCTACATTTGAAATTTACTTTTTACTATAATCTCGTGTCAAAAGTTTAGATGTGGCCTTTATTCACACACAGTCTGTATTCGTGCCAATACAGTAATCCAGGTACTACTTGGGTTTAGATACATAGGCTGACCTTTTGACTGATTGGTCCTCATTTGGAGCATCAGAGTCCATCAGCTGAATCTCAGTCTCTACTACGTCTACCACTGACTGAGCACCTGGGATGTAATCTGTCTTGGTCAGTGTTGGCAGTGTAACTCCCAGCACTGCTGACTCCCTCTGCCTCACCCCATTCAGCATACTGTTCATTTGCCCAGAACATCATTTACAGCTGATGTCCTGGTACTGCCAGTCATGCACTCATTCTCAAGAAAAACAATGCCCCTGCTTTTCACAATTTTCTTGGGGCTCTCTGCATCAGTTAGTTTGTAACCTTTAGTCATTTCACTGCAGGCTACAAAAACAAGTTCCTTAGCTCCAGCATCCCAATTTCTTCTATTTTGATCTAGTATATGGAGAAGGGCTTAGCAACCAAATGCTTTCAAATGGTTCAAAGAAGAATCTTTTCCCTTTCGTAACTCCAGTGGTGCTCTGTGAGGAACACATTTTTATGTCCACAGCTGTATTACATGGCTCTGCCCAATATTGCTTAGGGAGACTAGATTCAAATAACATGAACCATGCCATCTCACAAACTGATATGCTACTCCTTTCCACTACATCATCCTGTTCTGGACTATGAGGGCACACTGATCTGAGGCAGCGGCCAATTGCACTGACGTTTTCAAAACACGCGACGTCACGCCGCGGCGTGGGAGCACGCGGACATGGAATTTAGTGGCAGTCAGTAGCGAGCTAGTGGGTGTGTTGGACCTTCCATCGAGCTACGGACCCCCTGGAAGATGTCTCTTGCAGTCGGAGACGAAACATTGGGAATCGACACAGGATTCATCAACCGACCACGGCATAACAGCCCGGATAATTATAATGGACATGAAAGGTAGCACCTCATCCCACTTGCTCTGCTCAACATTGACAGCATGTCGGCCAAGGTCTTATTAAGGCATTCCGTAAGCCCGTTAGTTTGTGGATGGTAGGCAGTTGTCATCTGATGAGTAATGTTGTGCCGAAGGTTTATCTCTGTCACAAGATTCGATTGAAAAACTCAATCCATAATTAATGACCTTGGGGCACCATGTTTTAATACAATGTCTTCCATGATGAATTTGGCAATCTCGAATGCTTCAGCTATTTTCACAGCTTTTGGGGCACATCAGATAATCAGAGCAAAAAATAATCTATCTATTGCCACAATCAGACGTTGGAAATCATCCGACGAGGTCAATCGCAACACGCTGGAAAGGCGTTTTGGCTGGTGGAATTGGTATGAGCCAGCCAGATGGTTTCTGAGGAACTGCCTTTCTCCTCTGGGACTCTCGACAGTGCAACACATAGTGACGGACACTCCTAAATAAACCTGACCAGAAAAATCTCTTGCGGATCCCATTGTATGTCTTAATAAATCCTAAATGTCCGGCCTCAGGTGTGTCATGGAACTTCTGTAGAACCTCTAAGCACATGTGTTTAGGAATCACTGGTAGCCACCTCATTCCAAACGGATCAAAGTTTTTCTTGCAAAGTAATCCATTAACTACCTTAAATTGTCCTTTCACATCCTCTGACCGATTTAAGGCAAGCATAATTTGAGATATCTTGGCATCCTTCTTCTGCTCATCAGAGAAATCCTGGAGTACAGCGAGAGACACACTAGCTTCATCAAAGTCTTGCACAGGGTTTCTTGAGAGACAGTCTGCATCTTGGTGTTTTCTTCCACTTTTGTATAGTACGGTAATGTCATACTCTTGAAGACGTAGCACCCACCTGGCGAGTCGTCGTGTTGGATCCTTAAGACCTGTCAACCAACAAAGTGAATGATGGTCTGTAACAACTCTGAATGGCCTTCCACTACTGTCGAAATTTGCACATGGCCCAGATCACAGCAAGACACTTTCTTTCTGTAGATGAGTAGTTTCTCTCGGCTTTTGTAAGTGTTCTAGAAGCTCTTTTCCATCCGAAATCTGCACCAGGACAGCACCGATTCCATACCCACTGGCATCTGTGTGTAGTTCTGTAGGTGCTCTCTCACCATACAGACCAAGTACAGGGTCAGTCATCAGAACTTTTTGCAGCACATCGAAAGAATCTTGTTGAGCACCACCCCAGATAAATTTGGCATCAGCTTTTAACAACTCTTGGCATGGCCTGGCTTTGATACAAAAGTCTTTGATAAAATGACAGTAATAAGAACACAATCTGAGGAAGCTTCTCACATCTCTAATATTTTAAGAAATAGGAAATTCCATTACAGCTCTCACCTTTTCTGGGTCTGGCCGCACTCCTTCGTTTGACACAAGGTGCCCGAATATTTTGATTTCTTTTATTCCAAAGAGGCACTTTCTTGGATTAAGTTTCAGTCCGGCTTGTTGGAGACACTTAAGAATGGCCCTCAGTCTTTTTATGTGTTCATCAAATGTCTCTGAGAACACTATAATGTCATCTAAATAACAAAGATACATTGTCCATTTCAGGTGCCTTAGAAGATTATCCATCATTTGTTCAAAAGTTGTTGGTGCATTATACAAACCAAATGGCATTAACTTAAACTCATACAAGCCCTCAGGGGTGATGAATGCAGTTTTCTCACGATCAGCCTCATCTACTTCGATTTGCCAGTATCCCGAGTACATGTCCATGGTTGAGAAAAACTGGGCCCCCTTCATACAATCTAGTGTATCGTCAATTTGTGGAAGAGGGTAAACGTCATTTTTGGTTATCTTATTAAGCTTCCTGTAATCAATACAAAAGCGCCAACTGCCATCCTTCTTCCTCGCGAGAACCACTGGTGATGACCATGGGCTCTGCGAAGGCTAAATGATGTCATTCATCATCATTTTCTCTACCTCGTCACAAATAATTTGACGTTCCATTGCTGACACACAGTATGCTCTCTGGCTTATTCGTTGATGGTCTCCAGTTCTAATCCAGTGCTTCACCATTGATTTGTCTAATTTGCTCTTCACCTGTGGATTGAAGCATTCAGAAAACTCTTGAAGAATGGCAAGTAGCTTCTTCTGTCGTTCCTTAGTGAGGTCTGGTGATAGTCGAGCTAGAAGATCTTGTCTTGTAGTGGTAGCACTAATTTCGCCCACAGACTTGGCATAGGAGGTTTCTATGATGCCTAGCTGTTCTGCAATTAACAGCTCAGTGTTTGTTATGCACATGTGTCTTGGAAGGATCTGCGGTTCTCGGCAACAGTTAACTATCCCCAATTCACTGGATCTGTTCTTAAATGAGACGACAGAGGCTGGGATGACCAAGTTATTCTTCAATGGTATGTTCTCTCACATTCCACTACAAGATCCATGGGTTGATGCATGGCATGATACATGACAGCTACCTTTCTAGCACTGACTGCAGGAATGATCACTTTGTACAGCACACATAGTCTCCACACACTCAAATGCGCATCTTCCTGTCCACAGTATCTCATCTCGTCTAGCATAATCTTCGAGCGACTACAATCTATAATTGCTTGAGAAGCTTTCAAAAAGTCCCATCCAAGAATGATGTCATGACTACAGTCTTGTAAGATGATGAATTCTAAGGGCTGTGTATGGCCACTTATACCCGCACGAATGACACATCTTCCTGTAGGTTTTACATATTTCCCATTAGCCAACTTCAGCAGAGATGTTTTGTTGTTGACGAATACAGTTTTCTGCAACTGGCGACGGTACTTCTCTGAAATGAATGAATATGATACTCCAGACATTTTGGGCTGGTCAGCCATCCATGAGGCTATCGATGTAGTTTCCTATCATTTTTGTAGTGATTGACGGCAGAGGATTTTTCTCTTCGGAGGCTTCATCTCCAAGGAAGGTTGCACCCTTTAGTTTTCCAGGTTGCAGCTGCTACGTGATCGGCTGGAGCTTCTAATTGGCGATGGAGACCTTGATCGGCGTGTTGGGGAACGTCCTCTCCATCGGCTTGCTTGCGGCGATGGTGACCTACGTCATCTTGCATCCACATCTTCGTCGTCCCAGAGTTGGTGTCGGCTAAGATCGGTCTGCTGTCTTCTGCCGCAGGCATCATCAAATATCCGCCGCCTCTCTCAACAATAGCGCACTACATGTCCCGGTCGTCCGCAGTGGAAACATATGGTTGGTTATCCTGGGTCCTCCAGACTTCAGTCTTATTTGGTGCCCAAACAGGTTCCTCATGCGGCATTGTATCTTCGCCTGGGTCTCGATTTTTTTACAGTTTTAAAAGGAAATGAAGGACGAGAGATTGGGTTCAATGTCTGTTCTACTTCTTCCCTTATGACCTCCTGAAGCGTCTCGGGTTTTTGCTGGCCATGCAATCTAAGTGCCTTCTGAACTTCCTCTATCACTATCTGACAAAGAACACTTGTGGAATCAGTTTCTTCCTCCATCACAGACATCGAAACGAGGTTTGGAAGCCGTCCAAACTTCTTGCGTATAATTCTATTTTGATGCATTGTCTCAATATACTGGCACCATTTTATGAAGTCGTCTGTTGTCGAAACCACCTTCAGGAGTAGGGCTTGATACACGTCCTCAGTAACACCCTTCATGAGTGTGCAACCTTATTTTCCTCCTTCATTTGAGGATCCACTATTTTACACAGCCCAAGACGTCTTGAATGTAGGATGATGTAATTTCTCCTGGACGCTGTGCCCTGCACTTTAATTTACCTTCAGCCCTGCTCTTCTGTCATTCTGTGTTGCTGAAATACTTGCGCAGTTCCACCTGGAATACTTGCCAGCTCGTGAACTTCTCCTCGTTGTTCTCATGTCATTGATTGGCAGTGCCCTCCAAGTAGAAAAATACATTAGCCAACACACAGTGTCATCCCATTTGTTAAATTTGGCTATATGTTCATATATCTTCAGCCACTTGTTTGGATCTTGGCCATCGTCACCAGAGAACCCGGAAGGATGCCTCATGTAGTGGCACACCATTTCTGTCATCGTAACGTCCTCTTCTTCTTCTGTCTCCGGTAGACTGCAATCTGTTGAATATGGCTTGAACTCAGTTTTCTCGCCACATAAATGGCAGCTCTGTTGTGGCCTGATGGGAGCCACTGTGTCAACGATAATGTGCGCTCTCACAAGTTCCAATATCCAGTACCTCCACCATAATAATGTCACGTAGAAGATGGTGTAATTAGGTGAATGATGAACACTAACTTAACGAAGATTTATTTAGCACATGCACATACAAGAGCATGGAGCGAACTGCCTCAGGCCAGAACACGTGCAGTATATATACAGCTACAGAACATTCCAGTACAATGAATCTTGCCATTTGTGGATACTTCTACAATGTACTCGAACTGAATATAGAAATTAAAATTGTACAGTCCAGGTGAGTTTTGAACTCACGACCTTCAATGCAGCAGTTTAGTATCATATCCACTACACCATGGTGCTACTCAGCTTCTTCTGTGACAATATCATTACTAAAGTTATGAATACTACTGTGCTATGATTATGTTTTGTGTGGCTTGTAAATCTGTTACTGTCTTTCCCTGTATACATTCTACGCTATTTTGTAATCAGAAGTGATTTGGGCTATGTTCTACTTTTTGCTGATGCATACAGTGTGACATTACAATGATCAAAGAATTCAGATACACTGAAACTAATTACTATTTTCATAAAAATCTGATGATGGGAATGTTTGTGCATGTTAATGCAACACGAAAACTCAGACAGTAGTCAGGAGTTACTTAAGTCAGAATGAGATGTTCACTCTGCAGCGGAGGGTGCACTGGTGTGAAACTTCTTGGCAGATTAAAACTGTGTGCTGGACCTTTGCTTGGGTAGCTCAGGTGGTAGAGCACTTGCCCGCGAAAGGCAAAGGTCCCGAGTTCGAGCCTCGGTCCGGCACACAGTTTTAATCTGCCAGGAAGTTTCATATCAGCGCACACTCCGATGCAGAGTGAAAATCTCATTCTGGAAACATCCCCCAGGCTGTGGCTAAGCCATGTCTCCGCAATATTCTTTCTTTCACGAGTGCTAGTCCTGCTAGGTTCGCAGGAGAGCTTCTGTAAAGTTTGGAGTTTGGAAGGTAGGAGACGAGGTACTGGCAGAAGTAAAGCTGTGAGGACGGGCATGAGTCGTGCTTTGGTAGCTCAGATAGTAGAGCACTTGACCACGAAAGGCAAAGGTTCGGAGTCGAGTCTCGGTCCAGCACATAGTTTTAATCTGCCAGGAAGTTTCAGTTACTTAAGTCGCACTTTACTTTTGCTCAGTAATACAGCAAAATTTCACAACAATTAAAAAATTTAAAAATGCTGATGACCTTGTGGTAGGAGTGCTGTGTTGTCCAAACAAGACACAACCAGGTCAAAAGCACCACAGGTGCAAAGAAGTGAGCTACTGACTGTGCTATAGACTTGCCACCTGTGTGAGTTTCACCAGTGCCACGGGTGGCGCTGAAGATGAAGATCGACTTTGCCTTGGCCAATTGCCGGCTGAGTATATCTGCCAATGACCAGACGACAACCGACAGAAGCCTACTTGGAAGATAGAAAAGCTGCTCTCCCCACTTGGTCACGGAGCATCATCCTGGGCTGACTTAGGCAGGGAATGTTGTTTAGTGGACTCTTAGAAGTGAACAGACAGTTGTTGTAAATTGCGTTTGCTATGTACTGCGAAGTTTGCCTACAATTATTTGCACTTAGCCACTGAGGGCCTTTTTTTTGTTGCAGATTTTCTCATTCAGCTACTCCAAAAACAAGTAAACCTTTTAACTAATTTGTGTGACTTTGTTACCAATTTGTTGGAGTGTTGCAGAACCTTCATTCTATCCTGTTTCCTGACCCAGGGGCATAGCTGTGTAGTAGTGGCAGGGAGAAATTGTCTTAGCGGTGTACTGCTCCAAAAGCTGTTTCACGAACCCACGAGCTCAGCCTACTGTAACAACAGTGGCAGCTCGGCCTCCACAGCAATTGCGACAAGGCCTTTACTAACTGGCGGCGAGGGTTTACAAAAATGGGTGAATTAGTGAAGTGTGTCCGTGCCCGGTAGCTGAGTGGTCAGCACGACAGACTGTCAATCCTAAGGGCCCGGGTTCAATTCCCGGCTGGGTCGGAGATTTTCTCCGCTCAGGGACTGGGTATTGTGTTGTCCTAATCATCATCATTTCATCCCCATCGACGCGCAAGTCGCTGAAGTGGCGTCAAATCGAAAGACTTGCACCAGGCGAGCGGTCTACCCGACGGGAGGCCCTCGTCACACGACATTTTTAATTAGTGAAGTATTTGTGTTACAGAACCTTCCTGAATTTGGGAAGTAATTTACGTGAAAAATCAAGTATTATAAATGTTTCCATGTGTCAATATAATTTGATATCTTGCTGTGATATGGTTCATGATCAAACTTACACTACACTGAGTACTGATAATTAATGAGTATTCTTGTGACTATGTTGATGAACTATTTCTGTGTTGTGATTTGTTCACTTAATAGTTTTGTCCACGACAACCCTTGTTCTAGGAAACAAACTGTTATACTAATTTATCTACTATATACAATATGCAGTAACTGTTACATGCTATCAAATTATACTATGATGACTGCTAATTAATCAAACTAAAAGTAGTAAAACTTTTATTACAATATCCTACTGATTGAACATTAGTACCACATATACAACAGAATGAGGAAAGCACAGACTGATATACATGTTGCCAACCAGGAATTTGTGAGATTTTATAGATAACTGAAATCTGCCACAAGGTATGGCAGTCATTATTATGCTGTCTGGGTTAGTCTATTGTTTTGTGGTATTCTAGTCATAGGAAATAAACGTTCTGATTAGAGGCACGATTTTATGGAAACTGTGGTGTCACTGCCAGACACCACACTTGCTAGGTGGTAGCCTTTAAATCGGCCGTGGTCCATTAGTATACGTCAGACCCGCGTGTCACTACTATCAGTGATTGCAGACCGAGCGCTGCCACACGGCAGGTCTAGTCTAGAGAGACTCCCTAGCACTCGCCCCAGTTGTACAGCCGACTTTGCTAGCGATGGTTCACTGTCTACATACGCTCTCATTTGCCGAGACGACAATTTAGCATAGCCTTCAGCTCTGTCATTTGCTACGACCTAGCAAAGCCCATATTCAGTTACTATAATCTGAACAGTTAATATTGTGAATCATGTACCGTCAAGAGCGATGTCCATCATTAATGGATTAAAGTTAAGTACCAAACTAATTACGTCCACTTTCTGAATTCTAATTCCTTGTCATGTTCCAGACCTCACACCAGCCTGCATGAGCTAAAACACATTCATTTCGGCCTCCTCTAGTAACACGGTGTTGGCTCTTCTGCCAACACAACAGAACCCTACCTGTAAGCAGATACCAAACTGACATTTTTGAAGTTACTTGCACATTTACACGCTTTTCTAATTATTATGTTCAAGCAAACTTTCGTTAAACTGCAATTATACTTTATGTGGTGTCAGAACATTTTGTCATGCATTTGGGTTGTAATTTAATGATTATTATGATTATGTTCTAATGAGATTAAGTTATGCGAAGACAGGAGGGTCAGACTTCCTGTTTCTACTGCCATGCTTTAGTTATGATGTTATGACTAATGATCAATCTTATGGAAGAACATAAGAGTTATTGCTGGTACATAACAGCTTTTACTTATTATTCTGTGTATACTTTGAAGTGTTTGTTTGGAAGAAAAACTTAAGTACAAAGTCGGGCCATATATCTTGTGAAAATCTTGTAAGAATTGAAATATTAAGGATGTGTAATAGCCAATTAATGCATTTTTTTTTACAGTTTAAATTACAAGTAGCAAGTAGCAAGTCAAGTATAGATTTAGAAATAGCTGCTAATCATATTTTCACTGACATTAATAAATGACTTAAAGCAAATTCATTGTCATTAAACTTTGAGAAGACCCACTATATGCAGTTCAGAACCTGTAAGAGATTTCCTTCCAGCATGTGTATAACATATGAAGCCATGCAGATCGAAGAGGTTGACAGTGTTAAATTTCTGGGATTACAGCTCAATAACAAATTCGGTTGGGAAGGGCATAACACAGAATTTCTTAAGCGCCTAAACAAGCCTGCATTTGCAGTGAGAATGAAGTCAGATGTAGGAGCTTTAAATATACATATAAAAAAAACTTGCATAATTTGCTTACCTTTATTCTCTTATGTCATATGGGATCATATTCCGGGGCAACTCATCAAACCAAACAAAAGTTTTTAGGGTGCAAAAGCATGTGATAAGAATCATTTGTGAAGTAAATTCAAGAACATCATGTAGAAACCTGTTCAAGGAACTTTGTATTCTAACCACTGCTTCTCAGTATGTTTATTCCTTATGAAATTTGTTGCAAATAATACATCTTTATCTCCAACCAACAGCTCAATACATAGTATCAATAAGGTTAGGTATTTTGTGTATGATAAATTTATTAATAGTGCATAACAATGTTTCATTCTGCGTTAATTCTGTAAATATTAGCTGTTCCAGTTTACCGCATTGTATTCACACATTTCGACAAACTCCAGACAAATGATTGAGGTAGTAAGTATAATATTCAAATGTTTTTATGTTATACTTTCTGAAATGTTCCACACCCTTGAGACTCATCTCATTCTTTTGGGCCTATGAAACGAAAACTGAATCTAATCTAATCAGTCACCAAGTATTTTCGTATTATGTAGACAGTAGTACTTAACTGCACTTTGTAATTTTTTGTAACGTTTAGGAACCTTAACTCTTTCTAATTCTTCTTCATCTGCTACATGTATATTGTGGCAGAATCTCATGCCTAAATTTTTTGTATGAAATTCTAGACGTATGCATTACATAAAGAGACTAGCATAGAACTCGATTCTTATATCAAATGTAGTTGTAGATACCAAACTGCAGGTAATGTAAAATTAATGTTTGAAAAACTCTAGAAAAATAACATAATGAAGGTTCTTTTTAATGGTATACTCCATAATGTATTAAGAAACAAGGTAAACTAAAACATACAACTTCTAAATGGGTTCTTGTGAAAATGTTAGCAGTTGAAATAATAATCAATAAATTTATAGTTATTTGCAACTACTTGTTTACAAATTGCATTTTTCAAAATTTCACACAGAAAATTAACTTTCGCCAAAATTTGATTTATGTCAAACTTTTATTCTTTCTTCAAAGTGTGATATTGTACTTGAATGACTAGTAAACATTTACATTAATAAATTTACAGTGAAAGGTTAAGTAACGAGTCTGCCTTGTTACAGTTCTATTTATGCCTCAGCAACTGCCCTTGTCAACTGAGCACAATTTCAAGTTAATCGCAGTTATGGACAGGGAAAGGTCTAGATCATGTTTGTACTCATCAGTACACAATATTTGTTGATCAGTAGTACCTTCTGTCTTGGACTTGAGAGTGATGAGTGCTATTGGAAGCAATAAAAAGTGCAAAAACCTAGGATCTATTTATTATACAAGAAAAGTTAAGTAATCAGTTACTTTCTAGGTACTATCCAATGAAATTGAGCCTCCTGGTGATATTCATTGGCTTGTTGTTCCAAATAAATCATCATCTATTTTCAAACTTAATTTTACCAAACTCACAATGTGGCTTGCTTTTTAAACTTTAACCAGTATGTCAAATAATAATAATAATAATAATAATAATAATAGATCAGTCATGTGGCACGACTCACTGATCCGCAGGGCCGCATCACAAATGCAATCTCCAGTGTCTGGCTTATGTTGTCATATATGGGAATCATTAAAGTTTTGAACACAGCAGACCCTAGCCTTGTTGATGTTATAAAGATAGCTGTCTTCTGAAGTAACACTGGCAGCACAAAGAGCACTTGATGACAGTTTAAACATTTCTGGTATTCATGAAAAACAGCTTTGTTTTATAGACAGGTAACAAATGACACTAGCCCGTCATCCCAGATCACGTAAGAAGCAGATTGCCCAATCGCTTGGTCTAGCAGGCAACCCTTGTCAGGGAACGACCACCAGGCGGCAACAGCGTCACACCCTTAGTTGTGGCACCAACCACTAGATGGCACTCCGTTCTGTGAAATATGTGGCAACATGGTCCGAACGCGTGCAGCTTTCCACCATTTGGCATCTGTGAAGTACAGCTGTTTCTGACATACCGGTGGTAGTGGATCTAGTCGTCATGCCGAGGGCCTGTGAGTATATCAACTGTGGAAGGAGTAGATGGACAAATCTTGAGCTAAAAATGTTCAGATTTCCCGTCAAAGATAAAGAAAGGTCACGGGAGTGGATTTTAAATTCAGGTAAATCAATAGATTAGTTATGAGTAAGAATTAATAAAGAGCCCTAAGCATTCGATCCTATCTAAATTTTGTCGATCTTGTATTCTGATATAATGTGGCAGCCCTTCCTGTACAAGAATCATAACATATAATTTTTAAATGAAATCTTTGCTGCCATTTGGACTTTTTTAAACTGTTTATTCACTTCACTATCGTAATTTTGGCTGTAGAGGCATTTTTGTGTGCAATGTGAAAACTGAAACAAATATAAGATATGGATAACAAAATGCAAAGCGTAGTGTGGTAACATTTGGTAAACAATTTAAGAAGCATTACCTTACAAGACCTTTCCCTTGGTACTTGAAAATGGCTCTAGAGCTGAAGTCGCAACAGTGAAATAAATGAATAATAACCGTCATCTAAATGCTAGGTCATCGGTCCCTCTAAATCCGGGTATATACTAGAGCGAACAAAGTGAACAAGTGTAAAATCTCGTTTACACTGCTGCAAACGAGTATTCATAGATAATTCGCCAATGTTCACTGCCATTCGTTTATACCTGTGAACAAGCGTTTATACTGGAATGAAGGGAGAAGAATAGAAGAGAACGAGCATAGCATGCAAACTATAGACGCTGCCTATTTTAATTTTTTTTATCTGTGCGCTAATAATCCTCACAGCTTTCACTAAACAACACTGCTTATAGTAACAGGTCTGCGCGAGTGCGGATATCCACAGTAATAACTGTGTTGCAGATAAAAGCGTACATCTGTTGCGAATATTTGCGGGTTATCTTTAAACTGTACAAAGAAAATTTTTAACATAATTATTGTTTGCCGTCTGTGGCTCTTCAAGTTGACACCGCCAAAACATGCTCGAAAAACACGCTTTCACTTGTATATTATCGCCTTTGCAGCCCCCTTTCAACAACAATCCAAAATTCATCATTTTGTGCCACTCTTATATCCTTTACGATAAGTTACATGCAAAGTAAAAGAATTTAAATTTGAAATGAGTGTCATTGAAATATGTCCAGCCTTAATTCGCATCATAATCGAGTGCGGATTTTGAAAACTTTCTAGTGTTAATTTGCACGTGGAGATCTTTTTTTCCACCATAATCCATATCAGAAGAGCTTTATAGCAAAGGGGAAATAGACGGCATGGAAAGCGAGTGTAAAACCTATGCGACTGCAATACAGTCTACATTTAAACAGTAACTCGTGAGAAATGTTTGTGTGTTACTTTTCATTTATTTCATTTCGCATATGATTGTGAGAAGTATCCTTACAGAAGGTTTGTAGAATTGCAGGAGATAATCTACATTCTTCGATTCTCAGGAAAAACCACAGCCGATCATGAGCTACAGTCAGCTGTGTGACGAATGCATTTCGCGCGCAGCGCTCTAGCCGAATGCAAATCAGTGTCATTCACATCACCGAAGATACAGCGTTGCCAATTCCGCGACATGGACAGGTCAGTTAGCATTGTAGCGTCGCCTGCGACATCTGTTGACCAACTGGAAAACTATTTTTACGGTTGCCTGTTCCGCCGTAAGGACGGTCAATCTGTTTCTTACGTGATCTGGGCTGTCATCATCTTTAATATTACTAAGACACTTGCACTACCATAAGAAGAATGTGACAACAGAAGTTGGTGATCCCCTACTCCCCTCCAACTTTAGTAGTGCCTCTGGCAGATGTAAAATCTGTTCATGTTGCTTGGAAGAATATGTGTCAATAACTAATCAGAATCTTCTGTATGATTGTTCGTAGGTGGGAGGCAGTTGGAATCCTGTGAACCACACAACAATGTGACATTAGTTTTGACTGAAACACCTTTTCATGGCTAGAGAACAATACACATATGCTGCTCCAAGGTTCCAGTTCATATCTTAAGCAATGTACATGCTCTTCAAATGTCTTTCAGTCACATAGGCCTCAATCTCTATTAAGCAGTTTCCATATCCACAGTGGAGGAATATTTTACTCATCTGAAATACTCCGAGATGTAATTAAGCCATTGCAGCAGCTAGACATCATTTATGGTAACTCTCTCAGTTCTGAGGTCAACACAGAAATGCTACCCTTATCCCACACAAAGATCACTGTCAAGGATCATGGCTTCTTTGACCTGTTTTGGTGTCATCTTGGAGTACCTTCCCATTTCCTCCCATATTAACAGTCTCTCAGGTGGGAAAACACTGTGTGAGTGACAGTGATCCAGTGTTGATACAATGTTTCATTTTCATTGGTACGCTTTACCACTCACCAAACTGGATTTGTAGGCATCAAAAATTCTGCACAGAATATGGAACACTCACAAATGTTGTTCCTAAGGCATATAAGGTCTATTTGGAGACAGTTACTTTGTCCACAGTACAGACTGTGGAACAAATGCAGAGTAAATCTTAACTGATGGAGTGGCAAGGAGGTTAAGCTCTCAGAATGGCTCAGCTATTTGTATGCAATTATTCCTAACAATGAGCTGTGAATGTTCACTGCATTGTCTACTGAGGTCTACATCTGACAGCTTGTGATGATTACAAATGCTCATGGACCACACTCCACATAGCTACCTTTGCATTCCACCAAAAAGTATAAAAACCTTGGAAGCATCATTGCTGCCGGTTACAAAGCTTACAGTGTTGTCAACAACCACAACCAGTCAACTGCCTGTAGATCACTTTTCTATATTCAACACAATCATTTAGTGTTACTGGCGGGGGGGGGGGGGGGGGGGGTCAAAGAGGTGGGTCGGGGTTTCCCATGCTTGCAGAAAATGATCTACACTTCCTGCTTTCCTGTAAGAACATAATTGTACACTAGTTTTTACACAAATACTGCAAACATGATAGTGAATTGTCAGAGGGTTTTCATTTGTTTCTCTTTGATTACAATTATTGCTTTCTATGACTGCTTGACATTTGACATTTCAGCCCAAGCAGACAAAAAACAGAACTAACATAATTATCCTTCAAAAGAACTGCATTGTCAGAATACAAAATTTTTATAGAGACAGGGTGCATTGGCTACAAAATAATAACATAGCAGCAGATTTTAATAAAATTCAGATATTAGTATTTAAAATCTATAGTGTTCAAAGGAGCATACCAACCAATCTTTTGCTATACATATACACAAAATAAAAATTATTGTCAACATGAGATCAAAAGTAAAGAAATTGCACATACAAAGCACTAAGAAAATGCTATTTTTCAGACATTAATACTACAGGTTTCAATAGGTTTCAATACAAACTGCAGCCACATCTGGTGAACGAACAACTGCAGTTTGAAGCTTTCAGAGTCTTAGCCCTTAATCAAAATTATCAATTTACAGCACACAAAGAAATATAACAAAAATAGAATCCACATTTTTAACTACTGTTACAAAATATGGTAGAGACTGAACTGTGTGATGATTATTTAGATCATGAGACATAACTGCTCCACTCAGAAAATGTATGTATTTTCTGGGACACAAACAGCTGGAAGTCACTCATAAATATAGTGACCAATTTCTAAGTCTGAAACTAAGTTTTCTAGTAGTATTTCTATTCTCTCTGTGCACGTGTTTAGCTTGGAAGAAATTTCAGTCAAGTTTGAAACCTTGCTTTGAAGGTTTGCATATTGTTTTCTTGCATCTTCTACTTTCATCCTCATTTTTTCTACCTCTGCTTCTTCTTTTTCTACTAGAGCCACCAACTCCTGTTTCAGTTGCATTTGTTTCTGACAGTCATGAGAACGTATGTCATTCAAGCAGTTCCTTGACGGCAGCCTGTAATGGCAAAGAAAGAATTAAGCCAGAAAACAGAATTTTATAGCTAAATTCGACAGACTGTTTGCTGTTTCATTAAATTGAAGAGTTGAAACTATTGTCGTGAGCAAAATTATAGTGTGAAGAAGCAAGGAGTTGGGAAATTACATATTTTACGAGAAGAAAGTACAGAAGCAATAAAACTAAAGAAAACACACAAGGGCAAAGACAATCAGGCTATACACATAAAGTTATCATACATTTACAACTATTTCTTTGGGTTCATCACTCAGTTTGCTATTAAATGCAATGATGTCTTTCAGATACTTTTCATTCTGCTTTTCTTGTGTTTAAGTTACAGAAATACAGAATGTCCAGGCAGTACTAAGCTTCTGCTTCAGTCCACAGAAGAAACAAGCACAGAGTGGGAGAGATCAAAAGTCAAACACTGAGAGCAATTAAAAACTAAAATGGAGGTGGAGGAAAAACAGAGAGAGAGAGAGAGAGAGAGAGAGAGAGAGAGAGAGAGAGAGAGAGAGAGAGAGAGAGAGAGGAGGAGGAGGGAGTCAGGGCGAGGGAGAGAGGTAGATGTGAGAAGGGGAAAGAATAATGTAGGTAAAAAAGGAATAAAGAAAGTAACTCAATAAATAAAAACTAAAACAGAAAAGAAGGGCAATATATATAAGCTAGGTCCAGGAGGGTATTGAGATGAGAGGGGATTTTTGAGAGCAAGTTCCCATTTATAGAGTTCTGAGAAACTAGTATTGAGTCGGAGGGTCCCCATAGACCATGTAGTGTAGCAGGCACTCATGTCCTTTAAGCTGCTGAGCATGCTCGGCAACTTACTACTGGGGAACCTCCAAGACTAAGTGAGTGGGTGCTTTTCACAGGTTTCACAGTGGGAACAGTTGAGGGTTAGGGGCAAGGATAACAGTGTGGGATTGTCAAATAGTTCGACAAGGATACTACAGAGTTTAGGAGGGTGAGCAGTATGCATCTTGGGGCATGATGAGCAAGTTTTAGCCTCAGCGGAGTAAAATATAATATTTATTGTTATTGTGCATGGGTATTCTGCATGGTCGTCAGACCACTCAGTGACTGAATGCTCAAAATGTTAAAGATGTGAAGGAAAAACACGGGAACCATTTTCATTACAAATGGCCAGATATTGTTATGTTAAAGCCTGTCCCATTTCTAGAGTTTTAAGTAGGATAGGTGGCTTTC
Organism: Schistocerca serialis cubense; assembly: GCF_023864345.2. Classification (NCBI taxonomy): domain Eukaryota; kingdom Metazoa; phylum Arthropoda; class Insecta; order Orthoptera; family Acrididae; genus Schistocerca; species Schistocerca serialis. Next base: position 170,080,752 of record NC_064643.1, on the reverse strand, counting down.
AGATATGTTGTGGTAGTAGCACTTTGGTTGAGTTAAGGGAGTGTGGCCCAGCTGGTGGCCTCTCTGCGCTCAAACTACGGGGAGAGGGTCACCCTGTGAGGATCCTGTATCCTCCCACATCAATATATCTGCCATTCATCTACAACTACATCTACAAAGATATTCTGCAAATCACACTTAAGTGCCTAACAGAGGATTCATTGAACCATCTTCACAATAATCCTCTAGTATTCCAAGCTCAAAAAGTGCAGGGAAAAAAAATGAACACTCATATCTTTCTGTATGAGCTCTGATTTCCCTTATTTTATTATGATGATCATTTCTCCCTATGTGGGTTGGTGTCAACAAAATATTTTCACATTGAGAGGAGAAAGGTGGTGACTGATATTCTGTGAGGAGATTCTGCCACAACAAAAAACGTCTGTTTCCCAAATCCCGTATCATATCAGTGACACACTCTCCCTTATTATGGCTGAAGCAGATAAAAAACCAAATTAATATAATTATCCTTCAACAGAACTGTACAGTCAGAATACAAAATTTTTATAGAGATAGGGCACATGGGAAGAAAAGGGGGTACATTTGTCATTTGGCCGTAAACTTGCCAATCTGCTTCCTCACAGAGTGTATTTTATGTTGATGCAACTACCGCTATTTTACCTGCATCCAGCATTCCAGAGTAAGCGCTACCTGTTGACAATGCTTTCCATTATTGCTTGGCACAAGCGCTTAATGGTTGAGTCAGTGCTAAAAGGGCAATAGAGTACAGATGATGTGCATGCTGACATTGCTCAGATATACTTCACAATTTGATTTCAGTATAATTATTTGTGTTGCATTCTGTTTGCTTTAAGGTTTCAATGCGAAACAATCAACGTCATATGGTGGCATGCAGAATATTGGTAAAAAAAAGTGTATATACAGTTTGTGACCTGTTTTTAATCGAATCTGTCATTATCAGGTCCCTCATAATATCAATAAATGAAAGAAGTATGAGGTCTGTCCAAAAATTCTGGAACACTGGTAATTTCATGCGAATGGTGTGTTGGAGCGACATGCGGTTGGCATCCCTGCACACACCTGTGTATATGTGTAACTGCTATAAATTTCATTATTGCATGTCTGTTACTTGTTCAGTGCTGCGTCGAGTATGATGATCTGGGTTGAGGGGGCGCTCAACATCATGGTCATCAGCATCCTGACGAAAAGTCAGCATGCAAATCTCATGGGTTGGGATGACGGTTGTCCCCACGTGCAGAGCAGTTTATAATGTATTAAAATGTGCTGCCCTTCCCCAGCAGTTTAGGGATTAGACCTGACAGTTCACAAAATTTCACCACTCTTATAACACTGGTATCGACATCAGCGAGGATGGTGGGCAGATCTCCAGCGAGACTGAGGGCTGCCCTAATATCAGTATATAGCACACATAGCCACAATATGCTGAACTGAAAGTGGCACGCCACAAACTTCACAGAGGTGGATCCTACCGCCAGAGGAGGAAGCCATGTGTGAAAGGGCTCTGCACGATGCACAGTCTGGTGAGCAAAACCTCCTTCCAGCGGCAAGGCTGACAAGAAGTCCGCCTAGCCTTGGTGGTCGATTTGAGCGACCGCAATTTGTTGTCTGTCACCTGCAACCATTCAGTCTCCCACTGACGCATGATGCATCTGTCACAAAATGAGATGATGGTGTGCAAAGGGATGGGACATTGATAGACAGCACTATCCCAACATGCTCCCTTTGCAGCTTTGTCGTTGCCCTGTACCTCAATGTGGCCAGGTTCCCAGCAAAAATTCACCTCCTTGCCACAGTGTTGGAGCTGCTGTAAAGAGTCATGCATGAGCCGAATCAGCAGGTCTACCGGATACATGTGGTAAAGCACTTACAGTGCACTAAGAGAGTCGGAATAGACAAGAAACCTTGAACAGTGATCTCTGTGAACCCTCTCCAGTGCCATCAGAATGCCATTAACCCCACAACATAATTTGTAAATTGTTCTGGAAGACACAATTTAAAAAACATATCAGGGAAAACAGCAGAACAACCAAGAGCATTCTCCTGCTGGGTTCCATCTGTATAAATAATGATAAAACTGTGGTATGTACTTAAAACAGACGAAAAAAAAGCTGTAAAAACAAAATCTGGAGTGCAAGTTTTCTTGTACTGTGTCAAGCTTAAAATCACTTTGACCCTCTGAAGACGCCAAGGCAGCAGTGCATTCCATCCCTGGTTGTGTATTTTGATGCCTGAAAGATCCGGATCCTTGAGACAATTTGTAGCACGTATACCAAATGGCTTGTCGTTCAGAGGTGGGTTGGACCACTGAACAAAATGTCAATGACTGAGGTGATACTGAGATTTTCAGCACCTGTCAAGTCAAAAGGATATGTCGCCAAACTGAGAGTGGTGGTTCACCAGCCTCTGCACACAGACTCTGAAATGGGCTGGTCCGAAAGGCCCCAGTAGATATCCGAATGCCCTCATGGTGGACAGCATCTAACATCCTGAGGTAGGAAGGATGGGCTGATCCATAGACAACGCTGCCATAATCTAAGCATGATCAAACAAATGTCCTATAAAACTATAGGAGGTAGGACCTGTCTGCTCCCCATGTTTTTCTGCCAAGGCATCTCAAAATATTCAATGACTGGAAGCCCTTCGTTCATAGGTCTTTCAGGTGTGGAAGCCAAGTTAATTTTGAGTCAAATAATAAGTGCAAAAAGTGCACAGTGTCTTGAAAACAAACTATTGTCCCCCATTGTCAGCACTGGTTGGTAAATCTCCAATGAACATGGTTAAAACTGACACATGTATTCTTCTCTGGTGAGAACCAAAAACCAGTTGTCCAGGCCCAGGGGAAAGCCTCTTAATAGACAGCTGTAGCTGCCTCGTCATCATCGTAAGATCAGAGGAAGAGTAGAAGATTGCAAAGTCATCCACACACAAAGAGCATTTGACACGGCTTCTGACTGCAGAGGAAATGCCATTGATAGCAATTGTAAACAATGTGACACTGAGGACACAGCCCTGAAGCACCCACTCTCCTGAACATAGCAATCAGACATGGCATCGCCAATGCGATAACGAAAATGCCGGCCTGTCCAAGTAGTCTCCAGTCATGAAGTTGGCGAAGAACGTTGTATCTCCAAGTAGTGTCATATGCTTTCTCGAGGTCAAAAACACAAAACAAATGGTTTCAGCGTAAGAAGGACTCCTGTCTTGCTGTCTCCAGCAGAATTAAGTTGTCAAGGGTGGAATGGTAGCGCCTGAGCGGCTCAAGTGACCTCGGGACTCGAGAAGCCAGATGAGGCGGCGGTTGACCATGCGTTCAAGAGTCTTACCCATACAACTGGTAAGGGCGACAATCCGACAACTGTTAGGGGGACTATAGTCCTTGCCTGGTTTCCAGAATGGAATTAGTATTGCTTCCTTCCAAGTCGTGGGGTTCTGTCCATCAAACCAAATCTGATTGAAACAAGAGAGGGACTGTCCTTTTGCTTCAGGGCACAGGTGGCGAAGCACGGCATAATGGATCTCACCAGGTCCTGGAGCTGTGTCTCTGGCTGCAGGCAAAGCTAATTCCAGTTCCCACAAGGAAAATGGAAGGTTGTGAAATTGAGCTTCCTCATCTCTGCAGTCCTACGGAATATCTGAACAGAGAGAGCTTGTATGGATGATGTAGTAACAGAAGTGTTGAGCTAAAACGTAAGCCATGTCTTCTAGCATGCCCACCAAGACCCCAATATTTGACAAGGCCGCAAGAGGACATGTACTACCCTTGCCTGAAATCCATCTTATTGATTCCCGAACTTGCGCAGTGGAAGTACACCAATTAACGGAAGTCATGAATTTCTTCCAGGAAGCCCTCTTCCATTCTTTGATCATTCACCTCGCATGTGCTCTTGCAGACCTGAAGGCATGAAGATTGTCTGTAGTTGGACAGTGTTTGATGTTCTGCAGAGCTGTTAGTCTGGCCCTGATTGTCAATTGACAATTGTCATTTCATCAAGGTACAGGTCATTGTCTGAGGTGGTTACTAGACCTGGGGGTGGACTCTGCTCAACCCTTTGGACCTCACAAGTGATATGGGCCACCGTCTGCTGCGCACAATCCTTTTGTTCAAAAAAAGCCTGTCGACTGTACTGTAACCAATTTGCCCTTTGTATCATCCATCTGTGTGGTCTCCTATTAGCCACCGTCCTAGTCGGCAGACAGATCCGCACAGGGAAGTGGTCACTAGAATGTAATTCTGGAGCCACTTCCCACTGAACTGAGTCTGCAATAGTTGGGGAATAAAAACAAAGGTCAACGGCATAAAAAGACCCTGTAGTTATGGAAAAGTAGGTCATCTGACCCGCGTTCAGACGGCAGATATTCTCAGAATGAATCATCCGATCCCTGGAGAAGAGCCCCACAGCACATTGTGGGCACTGAAGTCCCCCACAAGGAGGACTGGGAGTGGGAGTGCCTGGAAGAGTTCTGCCAGTGCGTCTGCATCCAAATCATCATTAGGAGGCCAGGCACAAAGAACACAACATGATATTTAAGGGTGTGAGAACTTTCACAGCAACTGCTTACATGGTCATGGTAAGAGGGACAGGAGAGGGGTGGCATCTGTCATCAGGGAAAATAGCCACTCCACCTTTAGCCCTGTCTCCAGTAGTATGTCCTTCCCGTATGTGTGATAGCCCCATAATGCAGGTGTGTCGGTGACTTCAAGATGCATTTCTTGCGAGTAGATGCAGAAAGGTTTCTACCGGATCAGTAGCTGCAACCCTTCCAAATGTGAGCGATAACCATTCAAATTCCACTGCAACACAGAAGTCCCTGTGGAAGCCACTGGTTAGTAATGGTTGTTCTTTGCTTTCTCCCTCGGAGGTAGTGAGTTACCTGGGAGGTCAAGGGGAACATTAGCCAGTTCCTTGCCCTCCGGTTCCTCATATTGGAAGTCCATATCCCCATTAGAAAGGGAGAGAGCTCACCGATCTGAACGTTTAACTACGGCTTTCTTGGACTTAAAACTACTTTTCGAAGGATGTTTTTCTTTACTGACAGGTGGTGCCTGGACTGCGGGGATGGCTTAGTTGGCTTTTGATGTTGGGTAGTTGTATGTGGCTTAGGTAGTAAGCCTATTGCTGACGGCTTCCGAACGACATCAGTTGCGAGTGGAGTGTGTCCCTGACAGGTACATCGATAAGTGCATGTGCTCATACTTGAAACTGTGGTCTGAGGTTGTGTGGAGGCATCACACTCACCAATTGGTGTCTTAAGGGTTGATGCAAAAGAAGTCGCAAAAACTGGTGGTTGAATAGCTTTGAAAGCTTTTTAGCTTCACCATAGGGTATGCGTCTCTTTACTTTCAACTCCTGAATTTTCCTGTCCTCGTTGTAAGTCCCACACTTTCTGTTCCACACTAGGTGATCCGCAGAGTATTTTACAAATTTTGGAGGAAGTGTACAAGAATTGCCCTACTTGTGAGCTGAGCCTCAACAACTGCCACACGTAGCCTTCTCATTACATCCCACAGTGGTATGGCTAAATCTTTGACATTTGTAGCATCGCATTGGGTTAGGAACAAATGGGCGAACCTTAAGGTGGATGTAGCCTGCAAGGATATGTTCAGGTAACTCTTGAATACTAAACATTAGAATAAATGTTGCCCATTTTTCCAATTTGCCATTCACTCTCCTCACATAATTTTGCACTTCCGCGATGCCCATATTTCACACAACTCTACGGGGCCCACCTTCATTATATCAGAGCAGGTAACTACGAACTTACTAAAGTTAAGGGTGTTATGCAACTCAGCCCTGACTGTGTAGTCACCTAAGGCCTTACATCCCAGAAGCATACTTGTAGATATTTGGTTGGAATTAGCAGTTTCAACTAAAAGTGTACCATTACAAAGTCATTTGACACTTTTCAGAGATCCAGCAATACCTTCCAATGGCTTGTGAATATAGAAACGGGATATCTTCTCAAAAGTTCGCCCTGTTCGCTTGATTACAATGAAAGTGTTATGGCACACTAATGACCTGCTCCTACGATTCTGAGACTCTTTTTCGGGAGGACTGACCAACTGAGCTCTCTGAGAAGTGGGTGTAGGTACTGCCTGATGGTACACCTGTCCCATCAGGAGTAGTAGTTTGATGAGACCATTCCATAGGGATCCCATGAGACACTAGGGAAACAACAGTCAGCAGAGGCAGAGTCATGCATGCCTGAGCAAACCTGTCCCAGAGGTTGCCCACTAAAGACTGTTTTACCTCAGCAGCCATTCACTTCATCAGTATGTAGCACACCTTGAGGTTGAGGTTTTTTTAAATTTTTATTTATTTATTTATTTATTTTTATAGAGGTGTGTACTTTCCAGGCGGTGAAGTCAAGACCACCGTTCTCCAAAACACACAACATTCCACTGCTGCATCGCACAGTGGTCGTTGAAATGTGACCAGAGCTTATGGTGACAGAGGACTAGTGGCGCTTAGCAGTCCCTCACTTAGGAACTCTTGGGTCGCCAAGCCCGTACTCAGCAAACATATGCTGAGCCCCTGAGGGGCTGTATTGAGTAGATTGTTGTGTCAGACTGTTTGCGAATTTGAAGATAGCAAAGTAAGAGGAGCGAGCAATGAGTCTGCATTAAATTTTGTGAAAAAAAAATCTTTACAGAGACACATCAAATGATTCAGGAAGCCATACTCGTTGTTAAAAATGGTTCACACAATTTAAAAATGGCCAGATGGAAGTTAAAGGTGCCCATAGTTCATGACACCCTTCTATGTCTACCAACAACACTTATGTCAGGAAAGTCAACAGAATTGTGTGTGCCAATCGAAGACTGGCTAAGAAATTGCATAAGAATGTAACATTTTAGTTGGATCATGTCATGAAATCCTGACACAGCATCTTAGAATGCATCATGTTGCCACCAAGTTTGTTCCACAGCTCACGAATCAGAATGACATTTGCCTCGCAATCTGTGAATAGCTTTTGGATCACACAAATGAGAACAAGATGTTCCTTAAGATAATCATAACTGGCAATGAGACATGGGAATATTGTTATGATGTTGAGGAAAACATTCATTGTTCACAATGGGTCAGGAAAGCTTCTCCTAGACTAAAAAAGCTCATCAGGTCAGGTCAAATGTCAAAGCCACGCTGATAGTTTTCTTTGACTTAGAAGGATTATTTCATCGTGAATTCGTGCCGCAGGGACAAAATGTTAATTCATGGTACTATCGGGATGTGTTGCGATGCCTGCGAGAAAATTTGCGAAGGAAACGGCCTGAAATGTGGCGAGACAATTCATAGCTCTTGCAACATGGTAACGCACCGCACGTTCGCTTCTGTCGGCGCGTGGCTATTGCACAAAAAACGAAATCACTGTGCTGCATCCTCCTCCGTACCTTCCAGACCTGGCTCCTGCACACATTTTTTTATTTCCAAAGTTGAAAACCTGGTTGAAAGGACAAAGATTTGCAACAATAGACAAGATAAAAGAAAATTTTCAGATGGCACTTCATGCGATCCGGAAATGGAGATGGCGTTGGGAGCAGTGTATCAATGGCTGAGGAGAAGCTTGCAAAATAAGCAAAAGGTAAGCAGAGAAAAATTTTGTGGCCAAAATTCTGGAATTTTCTGAATATATCTCGTATAATGTTAACTTCCTGGAGTGAAGACAGGCAGCACTGTTGTCATGTAGCATTTCTACTACTTGTGTTATAACCATCCCTATCCCCAATATCAGCACGGAAGCAGGGAGACTTCTAGTTTATTATAATAACTGGATGGTCTTATAAACTGCAAGGTTCACTTGATGGCTGTTTCAGTGTTTATGAGTAGGACATGTAGTTAAGTGTTTAAGTGTTCCTTATGTTGGCTACAGCTGTGCATCCCACACATATATATGAGCCACTGTCCTGGGCTGCATCGCATTCACACAGTGGCCAGCCAATTTCTTTGAGAGTAAAATCAAGAGTGCACCTACTGTGACCAATGCTATGTCTGCATGGTAAAACTGATTCCCTCTAAGAGGCTATTTGCAAGGTCCTTCATATCGCTGTGGCTCCCTTAATCAGTCATAATTGTTTAGAGGTGTTGTGGTTTGCCGTCTTCTTCAAATCCTCTTAGCGTTCGTTACCTTAGTTGGGACTGTGCGTCATCAATGGGGGTTGTGAGGTTTATAGTTCTTTTGGCCTTTTGATGAGCCAGTTCATTTTCTCTAATTCTCACTTGGCTTGCTATCCGAAGGAATGTGGAATGGATTCTGACAGCCTCTACTAGAAGAGTGTTCATGGGAGTTGTACATAAAGCTCGAGTCACCAACTTCAGACTGATGTGGTCAGGACTGAACAGGTGCAATAATCAATGGACCTGTATGCAATGCACCAATGGCCAGGTGTGACAGGACTTGTGACTTGTAAAATCATAAGAGAACTGTGCAATCTGCTTCCCAGCAATCTGCTACCCAGAAACCGTAGAACACTGGGTTTTGTCATGCAATTCAGTTTAGTTGGTATACATGAGGTAACCATGTCAATTTGCTATTAAGGAGAATACTCTGAAAGCAGTGTATTTCAAAAGTTCTGGTAACTGATTACCTGGGTAGAGCTCACAGCGACACTGTGCAGAAATGCATAAATGGTTTATTATTATTATTATTATTGAGAGAATATCAAACCATGTTTCTGGACCCAGCCTTGTGTCTTGGAGCTGGCAGTCAACAGCATACATTGATGTGGCACTGTAGTGTAGGGAGAAATTGTTGTGTACATCGTTTCAGAGGTACACAACAATACCAAGAGAGGCTGCTACCACACAGGTGCATCAGTCCCCTGGTTCATTTTGAGTTCTGAGAAGCAGTCTCCAGATGGTGGCCACTATTTGGGACCACTTCCTCCTTCCACTGTCACATCCATCAGCAAATCATGGTGTTCCCGGCTGCCAGAGGGAGTGCTCTCAACAGTTGACTACATTGTTCCTAACAAGTACTGGCAAGGATGGAGATCCTTCTGTTGACAGGCAGAATGCTCAGTTCAGTTCCTGAAATGCCACAGTTCTCTAGTTCACCTTGTTCCAACAATTCAAACATTTCCTGCAGTTAGAGTATGGGGCACAGTTCGCGATTTCTGTTCAGAACATAGCAGCCAAAATTTAGAGAGCTAGGACAATCAAACGTGTGTCTGCATAATACTTTCAGTTATAGTGATTAAATTATAGACTGCCAAGAAACAGAAAAGTTATTATAGTTAACTGTATTACATGTAGGACATGAAGTGCCATGCATCAAACTGTTAATAAAGTTAAGTTTTGTATCTTAACTATCGATAAATGTTACTTATTGTGTTGCCACATTCTGTTACAGAGCCATCCTGTAAAGAAGATGTTTAATTATTAATAACTAGCACACAAAATGCTACCCATTTTATTGAACCATAGTAGCAATTAACTTTCATGCTACTGCGGATGTCTGGGCTGAATTAATAGTAAAATTTAGTTACAACATCCCAACAGTCAGGTGTTCAGAAATTCCTGCTACAACAATGTGTCCATGTCTGCTTAAGGACAGAGAAAGATCTCACAGTTGCTGGTCCTGGTATGCAATCTTCCTACAAAACATATCAGGCCCATCCTTGGAAGCTGTGCCAATGAAAGTACATCAGGAAATGTGGTTTCAGCGTGATGCCACTTCTCACTTGTGGTTCGGAAACATCTCAACAGACAACATGGTGAAAAAGGGAAAGGCCGAGGCGGTCCAATTGTGCGGCCGCTGCGATCATCAAATTTATCTCCTATGGACTACTACTTCTACAGTTCTATGCGAAGTTTAATTTATGACACTCCTTTAGAGACAGAGGAAGATCTGCTGGTGCAAGTTTTGTCCACTGCACTAGAAACTGAAGAGACACCAGGTGGGATGGAGAGAGTGTACCAGAACATACTTCGGTAGGTAGAATGTCTGTAACAATGCTGGTGATCACCATTTTGAGCCACTGTTGTAATCCATTTTATTTTGTTTTTGAATTATGTAAGCACACAATGTCCAAGTGTTAATACAAACAAATGTGCTTAAGCGATAAACAGATGTTTTTTTATGTTTTCTTTTGAATTGTTATATAATAATTGTACTGCAACATGCCTAATACACTTGCTCCAGCAGAATTGGATGAATTAAATAGCTGAACTGAAACTGTCATCGAACGGAAATCGTATTTTTCTTAACATTGGTTCCTATGCAAACTATTGTGTACTCATTCCCCTCTACTAGTCCTAGAAGTTTGTAATGGGAATTTATGAACACCTTGTATAGTGCTGGCAAGACCATGGGGCCCCGACAGTGGATGCCAGGCCACTGACTGTTATTACAATGAGTATGATATTCAGGACTGATCACAAGGTATTGTATTGTACTGTATGGAACTGAGGACCTAGAAGCAACAGAGAGGCTTAGTCCCCACCATAGCCCTCAGTGGTTCACAACCCCACAACAGGCTACAGCAGTCCATTTACCCCACCGCTACCCCACACCGAACCCAGGGTTAATGTGCAGTTCGGCCCCCAGTGGATACTACAGCCCGCTGGTGCATTACTCACAGAGGGATTCTGTGGACAAGGTTATATTAATTACTGCACGCACAGAGGCATTTAAAGGTGAATGGAATGGGAAGAAACCCTAATAACTGTTACAACGGGATGTACCCTCTGTCCTGTGCTTCACAGTGATTCGCAGAGTATAGATGTGGATGAAGATTTATATTATGTTTGGGGTTGAAATGCGCGTTAAACATACCATGGCCTACAGGAAACCTACGAAAACAGATGGGGTTACATACAGAAAAGACCTAAACTCATGCTTTCTGAAGTTAAAACTCCGAGAAGAAATCCAGTAGATTTAGATGAAATGGCAAATGAAGTGACATTTGCCATCATGACCATATACTTAGCAAATTGTCCAATCACCAAGTTGTCCACAAACAGGAATGTACTTTGGTGGAACAATAAACTGGAATTGCAAAGGAAGTAGGTAAGAAGTTTGTTCAACTGCAAGAAGGAAAGGCCGATGGGTAAAATATCAGGAGTCCCTCTGCAGCATGTTGGGACCCATTCCTATATTGTTTTCTTATTCACCTCCTTAAATGATTTTTTTCTTTTTTTACTTATAATTAGTGTTACTGAGAGATGTGCCAGATAAAGCTGTCATTCTATAATTCCGAGTTTAAGACCAGGCCCAATATTCAAGCAGCTGATTTCCAAAGCATGGTAGGAACATTAGCACTTAATTAGTTCTGGATATTAACATGCGTATGTATGGCATTTATGGTATTGTTTACTTAGCTATTTTTCCAGTGTCGTCATCGAGAAAGCTTATTTCTGTCTAAACTCTTATTGTAACACAAAATTCAGACAAAAACCAATTTTTATGTGCTATTCAATTAATTTGAGATGTGAAATTCTAATTGTAAATTATTGAAATTATGTATTTAAAAATGTAACTGGATAGATAAAACAGCTACTCACCAAGCGGCAGCAGAACACACATGTAAACGACGGTTGTAATTGGCAAGCTGTCAGAGCCAGTGGCTCCTTCTTCAGGCAGAAGGGTTGCAGGGAAAGGAAGAGAGGTGAAGGAAAAGGACTGGAGAGGTCTAAGAAAATGGGCAGATTTTGGGAAAGTCACCTCAAACTGTGGTTTGGTTGGTTGGTTTAAAAGGGGAGAAAAGGTACCAAACTGCGAGGTCATCGGTCCCTTGTTCCCAGTAAAAGAAGTACCCAAGGGAAAGAAGAAAACAAAGAAGACATATGGCATAATAACAGGAGAAAGGAAGAACCAGAAGAATGACAGAAGGACAACAAACACTACAATGGACAAAACAGGACAAGAAAACCACAGAGAGATGCAAGAAACAGGGAGAACAGAGATAACAAACAAGAAAGCAGATTACCATGGCTGGCTGAACATGAGAATAAAAAAGAAGCCAGCCACTCTGCAACACATTACAACCTCCACCCTAAAAGCCTCAGGCTGGAGGACACAGAGGGACAAAGGAAATGCACTAAAACTCAGAGCAAATGATAAAACCCACCCTCACGAAAAAAAACATAAATCTAAAGCTGCTGTTGAGGCATTGTCACCCAGCAGCAAAGGTAGAGTGCTGGGAAAGTTAAAAGTCTGCCGCAGAGTGGCTGAAAGTGGGCAGTCCAGGAAGAGGTGGACGACTGTCATTTGGGAGCCAAAGCGACACTGAAGTGGGTCCTCACGACAGAGAAGGTAATGATGTGTGAGCCGTGTATGGCCAATGCGGAGTTGACAAAGGACAACTGATTCCCTGCGAGAAGCCCGCTGGGAAGTCTTCCACACTTTCGCAGTCTCTTTAATGACATGAAGTTTGTTGTGCTTACTGCTATGCTACTCTGTCTCCCAAAGCCACAAAACCTTGCAGCGCAAGATAGAACGCAGGTCAGTTTTAGAGATGCCCATCTCCAGGAGCGGTTTCCGCATAGCCTGTTTGGCCAGCCTGACAGCAAAGTTCATTGCCTGGGATTTTGACGTGTCCTTGGATCCACACATACACCACTGAATGACTGGACCGTTCCAGGGCAGAGTTGGACACCTGGATGTTCACAACCAAAGGATGGCAAGGGTAGCACTGGTTGATAGCTTGTAAGCTGCTCAGGGAGTCAGAACAGAGAAGAAACGACCCAACAGAACGGGAGCAGATGTATGAAGTGCACGAGATATGGCCACAAGCTCTGCAGTGAATACACTGCAGCCAGAGGGCAAGGAATGCTGTTCAATATGGCCTTTGTGGACTTTAGGCGAAGCCAACATTACCATCAGCCATCAAATCATCAATATAAACTACTTCAGAACCCTAGAACACAACAAGAATCTAGAGGAAGTTGCAGTGGAGAGCAGGGGGGAGGGAGGGGGTGGGAGGGGGGGAGGGGGAATGGAGTCCTTAGGACCATGCAAAAGGTCTAGATGAAGCTTCAACCGATGTGTACACCACGGAGACGTACGTGAATGGACCTCAAGTAGAGGTGGCAAAGGGAAGGACTCCAGTCGGGAGAGAAGGGATTGCACGCGAACCGCAATCGTGAGCCCTGACCCGGGCCTACGATGCGGGATATGAACCGTATCAGGTGGCAAAAGGAGACGGTAATTTAGATGCTCAGGAGTAGTACGAATGTGTGCAACATAACTGGAGAGCAGTTGTGCACGCTGGATCTGCGACAGAGAGATTCTGGCCTCCACGAGGACACTGGTCACCAGACTTGTTCTAAAAGCTCCCGTCGCCAGGCGAACGCCACAGTGGTGCACTGGGCCGAATAAATGCAACGCAGAGGGTGCTGCCGAACCATAAACTAGACTCCCATAGTCAAGGCGGGATTGTACAAGGGCTCTGTAGAGCTGCAGCCACATAGAGCGATCTGCATCCCAGTTGATGTTGCTCAGGCAGTGGAGAGCATTGAGGTGCTTGAGGCACTCCCACTTAAAGCTGATGAAGGTGAGGTAGCCAAGTCAACTGGGCGTCAAACACCAGTCCTAAGAATCAATACGTCTCCAATACAGTGAGTGGATCGTCATTTAGATAAAGTTCAGGTTCCGGATGAACGGTACGACGCCAACAGAAGTGCATGACACACGACTTCGTGGCTGAAAACTGGAAGCTGTGGGCTAGAGCCCATGACTGCATCTTGCGAATGACTCCCCGTAGGTGTCACTCAGCAACACCAGTACTGGAGGAGAAATACGAAATGCAGAAGTCATCCGCATACAGAGAAGGGGAGACTGACGGCCCTACAGCTGCTACTAGGCCGTTGATGGCCACTAAAAATAGAGATACACTCAATACAGAGCCTTGCGGTACGCCATTCTCCTGCATATGGGAGGAACTATGGGAGGCACCAACTTGGGACGTGGGAAGTATGGAGCGGCAGGAAGTTTCGGATAAGAATCGGGAGCGGGCCCTGGAGACCCCACTTACACAATGCGGCAAGGATATGATGTTGCCAGGTTGTGTTGTATCCTTTACGCAAGTCAAAAAAGATGGCAACCAGATGTTGGCGTCTGGAAAAGGCTGTTCATATGGTAGACTCGAGGGACACAAGATCAACAGTGGTAGAGTGACCCTGGTGGAAGCCGCTCTGACATGGAGCCAGTAGGCCACGCGACTCCAGGACCCGACCCAACCCAACTGCCGACACAGCAGCTTACAGATAACGTTGGTGGGGCTGATAGCTATGCACTTCAGGCGGATTTTTACCCCTTTTTAGCACTGGAATGATGGTGCTCTACTGTCATTGTGATGGAAAGACGTCATCGCTCCAGATCTGGTTGAAGATGACGAGGAGGTATCACTTGCAGTCAGACAACAGATGTTTAATCATCTGACTGAGGATCTGGTCCGGCCCAGGAGCTGTGTCAGGGCAATGTGCAAGGGCGCTGAGGAGCACCCCCTCTGTAAATGGGGTGTTATACGGTTCACTGTGGTGGGAAGCGAACGATAGGACTTTCCGTCCGCTGTTTGAGGGTGCAAAAGGCTGGGGGGTAGTTCTCCGACGCAGAGGCTCGAGCGTAGTGCTCAGCAAAGTGCTCAGCAATCACGTTTGCGTCAATAGAGAGCACGCCATTTATGTTAATGCCAGGGCACCTTTTGGGGTCTGGTACCCAAAAAGGTGTCTGATCTTCGTCCAGACTTTGGAAGGTGACGTATGGCACCCAATGGTCCGCCCATACTTCTCCCACCACTCCTGTTTCCATTGTTTTATAAGCAGGCGAACGCGGGCACGGAGCCGCTTAAAGGCTATTTGGTGCTCTAGCTAAGGGTGCCGCTTATGTCACTGTAGGGTTCACCAATGCTCTTTAATTGTGTCAGCGACTTTCAGCAACCACCAAAGGACTGTCCTTCTCTGGAGGTACCCTAGAGAACGAGGGATCGCGTTTTCCGCCGTAGAAATTATCGTTGTAGTGACCTGCTCAATCACAACACTGATGGTACCATGTGGGGGAGATTCAGTGGTGACAGGAGAGGTGAAGGCTACCCAGTCTGCCTTGTTTAAAGCCCATCTGGGTAGGCGTCCATGGGCATGACACCAGGGCAGTGACAGGAAGATGAGGAAGTGGTCAGTACCACACAGGTTGTCATGTGTGCTCTCCAGTGGATAGATGGGAGGAGTCCTGGGCTGCAAATTGATACCTTGTGTACACAATGCTACTGCCATCTGTATACGTGCAATCACTATCCCATGACTTGTTACCTCAGTGTATGATAACTTATGCAACTACAGTATGTTGGTATAAAGTAGAGTAGAAGATGGCTGCTAAGGAGCTCTAGAGTGTGCAGTTTGGCCTGTCTAGCCATAACAGGTGGAATTAGCAGCACTTCTGGGATCAAGACCATGCAGAACATGCCCCCATTATATCACTGGATTACAGTGGAGCCACTAGCAACATATATCCAGAATCCTCCACAAATATAATGAATGGTGTAAATAATGTGGCAAACTCAGGAATGATCAGGGAACTGCTCGACAACTATACAATTAGCTTCAATCTGCTTAAACAAACCTTTCAGTGTAACAATTGAAAGTAGGGAGCTGTGGAAGAATTAACCACTGTACTGTTCAGATGACATAGTCTGGCAGACTGATGTGCCAAAAAAGAGACCAAGCTGCTGGGGCTGGGCATACAGGGAAGTCGGCTATGGTATTCCAATATACCATCAGCGTGTGTGCGAAGGAGAATCTATGTTGGAGCTAAGAGAAGGCAACAGGGTACACCTGTTGTGTATCCTTATCATTCAGGTATTATTGATAATGAACAAGCTGACAGGCTAGCCAGGACAGGGTAACAACCCCATTTTTTAGACCAGAATCAGTCACAATTAGCACTAAAGTGACGATAAATTTTAAACTACATGGCTGGATTCGAAGGCAGCATGTAGAACTTCTGATGAAAACACAAAAACATAAAAATGACTAGCTAATAATACAAAAAACATGCTTAAAGAGAAATTCTGCTATCCTGGGTTTGAACAGGAGGGACATTAAACTCATGCTAATGGTAGTACCTGGTCACTTGCCTGACTGAATACCACCATGGAACACATTCACAGCTGGCAGGTTGGCCTAACCCCAGAAATCCTCTGCTGAAGTCTGACACATGGCAATCCCAATTCTGGTTCTACACACCATTCTGTGTGCACACCAGACAACAAAGTCAACATCAATCACTGTTTGCATACCAGATGACAACAGCAACATAAATACCACTATGTGTACACACCAGACTCCAGCGAGCTCCACGACAGGCACCAGTGTCGCCTGCCAGCAGCACGCACAGCTGATTGCTGCACTACATTTTGTCCATGTGCCATGTGATGCATGTCCCAATCCCATGTGACCCTCATGGAAATCAGTCTGTTGCAGTACTTAAGATGCTGCACAATCAATAACAAGCAGATCTCGCTCTCACTCCACACTCTACGCTGGCTGCTCCTTGCAGTTCATCTATTGGTAGCAATCTAAAACAGCAGTCTTCAGCGCCATCCCAATCACCAACCGGATGTCAACCCAGTGTGGCCGAGGACTCTGACAAACACTCTAACCTGCTTGCACCTGAATGAGCCAGACAAATTTGACACCCAGCTGCACCCAGTTTTCTATTCCAGGTGTCGCACTCTGTTGAATAGCAGGCCCTCTCGACTGTAGTGGATCAGGGATGGAACAGATGTAGTTAAGACATTTTGTGTCACATGCAGAGCCCTGTGGCTGCCCACTTGCTGACTTCCCTATTTCCTTCGTTTTACTTTTATTATTGATGGTACAAAATATGTCTGAACTACTCTCCTCATCTTGATCCCTGCAGTAGAAACACTTCTTTGTTACCAATCCCTCCAAGTGAAGCCAGCCTAATGTCAACATTGAACCTCGTTCCTCCTAGTTCATATTACTATCCAATCACAACCACCACTCCCTCGCACCTGACCATCCCCTGGAAACCTTTCAGGCTTTTCTTACCTCTAACTCCCCTTCACCATCCATCCTCTGGTCCATTCCCCCCCCCCCCCCCCAAAAAAAAAAAACATTCTCCTCAAAATTCACAAACCCAAAAAGGCTGGACACCCAGTTGTAGCTGGTTATTGTGCTCCTACTGAAAGAATTTCTGCTCTTGTTGATGAACACCTCCAACCAATTGCCCAAAGCCTAGACTCTCATATCAGACATACTAACCATTTCTTTCACAAACTTTCAAACAGTTGATTGTTCTGGCATGAAATAAGAACCTCTTCTGGTGGAAAGAGGAAGTTCTCATTATAGTCCAGTTCGGTGTCTGGGGTCAATGTCTGATTAGTGTCTGGTGAGGTCGAAGATTGTGATTTGGCCGGTGTCCTAGTTAGTGTCCAGCTCGGTCAGGTGCAGGCAATGGCTTTGGTTCAAATGGCTGTGAGCACTATGGGACTTAACATCTGAGGTCATCAGTCCCCTAGAACTTAGAACTGCTTAAACCTAACTAACCTAAGAACATCACACACATCCATGCACGAGGCAGGATTCGAACCTGCGACCGTAGCGGTCTCGCGGTTCCAGGCTGTAGCGCCTAGAACCGCTTGGCCACCCCAGCCGGCCAGGTGCAGGCAGGTTGGAGTTTTAGTCGGAGTTCTCAGTCACATTGGCTCACCATCAATGGATGACCTGTAAGGAGCATTTGCCACTGAGCCCAGAGCAAGAGCGAATGCTGCTTGCTAGTGGTTATGCAGCATCTTGAGTACTACAGCAAAAGAATTGTTTGAGGGCCATGTGAGATGCAGACGCATGTCAAGCGGTGCACAGATGAAATGCTTGCACCGCCGTGATCGGCTGTATGTGCTGCTGGCGGGAGATGCTAGTGCCTCTCGTGGGGACGCTGCTAGAATCTGCGCTGTACGCAGAAAGATTTTATGTCACTGTTGTCCTTTGGCATGTACACAGAGAGATGTGTTACTGATGTCATATCACAGATACACAGAGAGGTGCACGCTACCAGAACTGGGATTGCATATGTGTCTGGCTTCGACACAAAATGCCTAGGATTATGGCAACCTGCCAGCTGCAGAGGTATTTTATGGTCATATTTGGCGAATGGCCACATATTACATCCACCACCCTGTAAAAAGAGATGTGAAGTCGTTAGGCACAATGGCCAGAATGAAGAGGAAGATGCGCAGGAGGGCGAAGAAGGGACCTCGGTTGGTAGTCACGACACAGGCACCAAAAAGCTAAGAATGGTCGTGAACATGCAAGGGGCCCAAAGGGCATAGAAGAGATCCATGGCCCAGGGGCGCCAGAGACAAGAAGCCTCGGGGCTGTGATGTTCATGATGCATGAGGAATGTATTGGAATATGCGAAGAAAAGGAAAAGGAAAACTGGTGCATGAAGGAGGCACAGAAGAAGACACATGCATCAATGAGGCACATAAGGAAATCAGAAGACCCAATCTGAAATAGGTGTCAAATCAGGCGAAAGGTGGAGCAATGCCACACAGAGATGCGGGCCCAGCACCAATTGCGAAAACAGCCACATGTGAGGAAGGTTATAATGAATGTGTGAACATGCACAGTCTTGTGTGAGGGAGGACGCAGGAGTCCGGTGGTCTACATAGCAGCACAGAGGAGTGCAGTGGGGAGTGTAGCAGCACAGTGGTGTGCATAGGAAGTGAACATAGGTGGGATCTCGGTGTCAGTTGACGTGATACACCATGCTCATAGGGGAGGCCGACCACGGCTGTGTCCTTGTGACAAAGGAATATGAGGATGAAAGCAGTGTCGGGCTGTGGTGGGACCATGAAGTGAGCAGCAGGTGAGATCTGGTGCAACGATAAGTGTCCGAGGAAAGTTGACAGACACCTCATTGCCAGCATGTTGTAAAGATCTGAGCATGGAGGCATCCTCCAAAGGAAAGCTGACCAAGGCTGCATCATCCAGAGGAAGTGGCATGGCACCATGGGGTAAGACTGGTGGAGGGTAGCCACCATGCAGAACAGCAGGACGAATGAGCAAGAGGCAGACAAAATCAAAAGCAACAAAATCAAGCACATCCAGGCCTTGTGGTGAAACTTCAACTACCATTGACCAGGATGTGCAGAGAAGTCTAGGGGATGGCCCGTGAATGCAACCACCACCCAGTTCAAAGCAGGAGGCCCACAAGGCTGCAGGAGATAATTGGTATCAACAAATACGCTGGGGTGGCACCAGGCAGGTGCAGATGCAAGGCATGCCACAGAGCCACCTGTCAGAGAAGAGGACAAATGTATGAGATAGGTGTGACCCTCGTGCAGAAGGGAGGAGGCCCGGGAGGGGACGAAGGCAGAAAGGAAGGCAGAATGAAGCGTGACATGCCAGAAGGTGACACACTTGGATCAACAGAGTTGGAAAAGACCAGAACTATGTCACCACCAGACAAAGAAGGGAAGGTCATGGAGTCGTTGGATGCCGAGGGCACAGGTGGTGAAGGACAGAGTCCAATAGATAGGGAAGCTTGGAATGAGCTGATAGCATATAGGCTTGTGGCGTACTGTACATGGGCCAGCGGTGGAGTTTGAGGGTGGGTGAGAAAAAGAGAGGATATTGAAGTGTGAGGAAACATAAGAGCAAATGAGGGGATCACAGTCTGAGGATGCAGTAGAGCAAGAGAGAGCATTGGAATAAAGGTAAACAGTGCTAGAGGTGGTGCTGACAGAGGCAGAGGAGCTGGATGCAAAAGGAAGGAAAAAGAGAGAATTTCAGAGATGTGGAGAATGTGGTTCAGCCCTGCTAGAAAGGCAGGCCACTAATCAAAAGCAATGTTGAACTCCGGAGGAAGCGGTAGCAGCTGCACTGAGTCCTGAGCAGGAGGGGCATCCATACAGGTGAGGTACCATGAGAAAACCTCAGTGGTGTGCAGAAAGTGCCGTGCATGACACAGAAGTTGTGCTGACCTGTCCATAGCACATGGGGGCATTGCCACTAAACAGTGTGGAGTCAAGTGAGTGATGCCCTGGGTGAGACGCAGCAGCTGCAGACCCCATAACTGGCAAAGTTGCAGGAACAAGAGTTCCAGTGCAGGAGTAGCCATGATCATGACATTGAGAGAAGTATCCATGAAAGAAAAGATGCACATGGATGATCGTTCTTCATCGCCACTTTTATGTCATGGTCATTACGAGGTGGCTATGACAGCACATAAAAAGTTTGTCCATAGGTTACAATGAAAGAACACTTTCAATCCTAACACACAAGTGAACGATTCACAGTTCTTAGGTGAAATAGAAAATCAGAGCCCCTGATGGAGGAAAGAGAAAGTTCTCACTGTAGTACAATTCGGCATCCTAGGTCGATCTCAGATTGAGGTCCAGAATAAAACAGGGATCAAAGAATAGCCTGGTCAAGGAGGTAGGGCAAGGAACCCTCAGGCCAAGCATACAGCTTGAGACGCTCCATCCCCAACCACCCTGCCCCTGCTCCAGAGGTAGATTAATACCTTATAATTGTTAATAAAAACCACTTTCATAGAGAAAACTGAGAACCAAGTCTATCATCCTGAGTTGTCCGCCAGTATTAGAGGCAATGAGACCAGAAGTCCGTAGTCAGCATGGAGAACCCGAAAGGAGGGAGCATTCCATCAAAATATGAGCTACCGTCTATAAGGGTCCACAACCAAAATGTGGAACTGACTCATTACACAAAATAAAGCTATGGGTTCACCTGGTATGATTAATGCAGAGATGACATAGGACTGTGGATTCCTTCTGGGAAAAGCAGAAGAGCACCATGCTGCAGTAGACTCCTCCATTGTGTGGAGTTTACTAGATGCGGCAGTAGCCCACTAGATTTAATTTCATTTCTGAGGGAGCAGAGATCTCAGGGGCACATCCAATTCTGCACTTGGAATCGACAAAGCGAATAGGGAGTGAGTAAGTGCTCCTCTAGCCAAACAGTTGGCCAATTCATTCCCTGGGATCCCCATATGACTTGGAACCCAAAGAAAGACAAGTAAGCAGGCAGCATGACGAAGGCCAGCAAGGTCATCAATACTGAACACCGAAAGATGGCAAGAATAGTGCTGGTCAATAGACTGGAGACTGCTCACTGAGTCAGTACATCCCAAGTATTGGATGAAGAGTTTCGCACTCCCCCATATCTGGCTTGTTCCACTTCCCATTGTGTAGTCAGGGAAGGAAATTTCGTAAGGTCATGTCTCTCTGCATTATAATAATTTTTCTCGTCTGAAGAGACTGCTGGTGCCTTGCAGCCACCAACAGAAGAAAGTGTATTTCATTTCATGTGTGAATCTTCCACCATGGTACCACCCACTCCAAATGGGGAAATGCCACAGCCACAGCAATGGTTAGCTGGTCAGTAAACCATTGCCCAGAGTCCCCATGCTCCAGCCATTTTGAACACATACTCCTTGGCTTGCATGGGAAGTTTCTAGCTCGGGCACCAACAGTGTGATCCCTGCATGGTCAGGAGGCTACCACCGTGCTTGATGCCCCTTGCCCCACCCACCCAAAGAAATGGCTGCCATGTTGGGTTTTACACATAGCATCTTTGCAATAAAGGATGGGCACAAAGAGAGAGAAGCACAAAAGGTGGAATATATGCCACAGAGGGTGACTTCCCTGCACAATCCACACATCTGTAAAAATTAATAAGGTGTACCACATCAAACCCAACAAGTGGAACATATAATTAACGATGAGATGCTGTAACATGCTGGGAAAGAAGAAAATGAGTGCGCAAAATCACAAACCACATTCCAGCACAATCACCACCAAGAATACCTTTTAGTCGAAAAGAAGAGAGGAAAATAGAATAGCAGAAAGATGGACCTGAAGCAAGGAAAGGTAAGTAGCGCTGCAAGGGCTGGGGCCTTGTGGTACCAGGGCTTTTTATTATCCATCAGAAATGGGTGACATCCTGTCCAAGATCCTTTCCACCCATCCTAAAGAGATATTCCGTCACTCACCCAACCTACACAAGATCCTGGTCCATACCTATGCCAATCCCACTCCCATCCCCTTGCCACAGGGATCATATCCCTGTGAAAACCCAGGTGCAAGGTTTGTCCAATCCAGCCACCAAGCACTTTCTGATCCAGTCCTGTCACAGGCTTACACTGTCCCATCGAGGCAAGGCCATCTGCGAAAGGAACCATGATATATACAAACTCTGCTGGAATCGCTAACAGCTTTTTATGTTGGTATTGGACCACCAACCAGCAACGCATCAGAATGAATGGCCACCGTCAAACTGTGGGCAAGAACAAAGTTGGCCTCCTGTGGCAAAACATGCTGCTCAAGTTCGATGGCTGTGCCACAAATTCTGCCACCTAGATCCTTCCTTCCAGAACCAGCTTTCCTGTAGTGTGTAGATGGGAGTTATCCTTACAACACATACTTCGCTTCCATAACCCTCCTGGTGTCAATAGCCAATAAACCGTAGTACACTACCCTCTAACCAATGGTTTCTCCTTCCTTTGCCCTATGAACTCCTACCAATCTGCAGTTCCACATCATCACTGTGTACCACATCTTACCAGATCCAGTATGCACGTGTCACGTGCCTAGCCAGTGCACCTGCCGCTCCCACATTAACAGCCTGCACACCTTTTGCCTCCCTCCAAGATGCTAGCTGCCTGTCCCCCTCCTTCCTGTCTCTTTCTTCCTCTACCTACCCCACCTGACAACCTCCACCACAGACCACATGCTGACCTGCAATATCAGCATTGTGTGTCCATCCAGGAGAGTGTAGATGCACAACTTGCAAGTTTTCTTTTGAAATAGTTAGAATTTCTAACTTCTTGCTTTAACAGAATGAGATTTTCACTCAGCAGCGGAGTGTGCGCTGATATGAAACTTCCTGGCAGATTAAAACAGTGTGCCGGACTGAGACTCGAACTCGGGACCTTTGCCTTTCGCGGGCAAGTGCTCTACCAACTGAGCTACCCAAGCACAACTCACGCCCAGTACTCATAGCTTTACATCTGCCAGTACCTCGTCTCCTACCTTCCAAACTTTACAGAAGCTCTCCTGCGAACCTTCCAGAACTAGCACTCCTGAAAGTCAAAGGTCCCGAGTTCGAGTCTCGGTCCGGCACACAGTTTTAATCTGCCAGGAACTTTCATATCAGCGCACACTCTGCTGCAGAGTGAAAATCTCATTCTGGAAACATTCCCTAGGCTGTGGCTAAGCCGTGTCTCCGCAATACCCTTTCTTTCAGGAGTGCTAGTTCTGCGAGGTTCGCACGAGAGCTTCTGTAAAGTTTGGAAGGTAGGAGACAAGGTACTGGCAGATGTAAAGCTGTGAGGACGGGGCGCGAGTCGTGCTTGGGTAGCTCAGTTGGTAGAGTTCTTGCTTTAAGTTAGGTGGGAGCTTGTTAAATAGCTTTGCCCCCAGGACATAACTCTATTCAAACTCAAGACAAGGAGGCAAAATGTTCATGAGAACTGTTTTTGGGTTTTCTATTATGACTGTGTAAGCACAGTTAAGATAAAATGGTTTGTATTCACAGAAATGAAAATGATTAACGAGAAAATCAATGTAACAATTCCACGATCTTTAAAAAGATTTCTGAAAATATATTTTTATCAACGTTATACATTATACTTCCTGATGGTGACTGCTGAATAAATACTTCATTTAACTTAGGTGCACTACCCTAGTAGATAATTCTGTACATTAACTCCATTCATTCACACATCATGTTCCATAAACTCTATCCTAAAGGATGGCCTACAGAGATTTTGAAGGACTGAAGTTAGTATACAACAGACAGAAGCAAACACTATCAGCTACTTCTGTAAAGTACACTAACAACAAATTCTGGCAAGTGCTAATGTGTTTACACTGATATTTATGAGAATAACTTTCAGGTTATTCCAATTAGGTTTATCAGGAGAAAAACAGTTCCAATTTCTCATCCTCTTATATTACTCAGACATTGTTTTTATCCAATACTTCAAACAAAGCACTTATTGAAATTTACATGGGCTATTGTGAACTCTCTGCACAACTGCTAAATAAAGATGTGTTGAATACAAATATTAGACTTATGTGGAATTTTTTATATCTCGCAGTACAAATGTTCTTGCAAATTGTACGAGTGACTGATGATGTACCACCGAGCGAGGTGGCGCAGTGGTTAGACACTGGACTCGCATTCGGGAGGATGACGGTTCAATCCCGCATCCGGCCATCCTGATTTAGGTTTTCCGTGATTTCCCTAAATCACTCCAGGCAAATGCTGGGATGGTTCCTCTGAAAGGGCACAGCCGACTTCCTTCCCCATCCTTCCCTAATCCAATGAGACCGATGACCACGCTGTCTGGTCTCCTTCCCCAAACAACCAACCAACCGATGATGTACTACTTTTTTTCTTTTTCAATATTTGGGAGTTTTCAATTTACTGCCTTTAGTGTCCCCTTCGGTACTGACTGGCACAGCAGGTTTTCATTTCCTGTTGTAGGGTTCTGTTCCCAAGTTTGTTGTCAAGCCACCATCAGCCCATACTCTACTTTGTGCTGACAGTGTTATCTGTTTCATGCACCCATCCAGTAAAATATTCACCAATACCACAACTTGCAAACTGTAAGAAACTAACAACTAGGCAACATGTGAAATTACTTTCACTTTTTACATTTCTTTCTATCCTTAACAGCATTAACCTTTCAACTTTATATTTTTCTTCCTCTGTTAATCCATCTTTCCTTCATACTGTGGCTCAGTGTTTAAGTGGCAGAATATGGATCAAAAGTATGGTTTCAATCCCGTCAGTCCCAGGATTTTTATCTGTAATTTACCATTTCTTTCACCTCTGAAAATCTTTGTTAATGTAAAAAGTGCTGAGCTGCAGCATTGTCCGGAGTCTACATTAATCTGTAGATCCGTCTATAACTGGTTGCATATGCCACTTCAAAGGTCTGAGGAAGGCAAAGATATGCAATCTAGGAAGGCAAAGATATGCAATCTAGAAGGTACATATAGTTCTTTCTATTGTGAGCATTTACATGGTCAGAATTGGGAGTTAAGCCTCTGGGCCATTCTCTATCAACTGATCTAATCTGGAAGATCCCCTCAGCTCACCCATCTTTGATATTGTTGAAATTTGTATTACTCTACCTGAAGGTCCTGCATGAACTTCTGCCAACATTCAACTCCATCTGTAACTCAGTGCTGCTGTTTGAGCATTTTCATAAGTGTCAATTTCCTTGTAACTGGACACACGCAAAAAAAAATCCTCGCATTTGGTGACTTGCCTTTGTTCCTGACCTACAGAACTAAGATCTTGCAACTTGCTACCATGGCACAACTCTCTGAACAGAACACAGAAATAAAAATGAAGGCCAGGAAGCCAAGCCTATGGCAAAATCTCTCATTAAACTTCTTAAAAAATTTTGTTGTTACAAATTTTCTCCATATTTAAACAAGGAAGTAAAAGGTTCTGGAAACACGATCATTCTCTATTGTCTTTCTGCTCGCTAGAAAATTAAGGAATTGTTAACACCACTGACAACGCAACTGTATGAACATCCTCCTCACCAATCTGATTCATACTGACACAATGTGCAGGGCATGAATTAGACTTCAACATATGTAAACAGGAAGACGCAACTCTCAACCATTTTAGAGAAAACTGGTTGAAAATTTTAGGTATGCTTATATACTTTGTGTGCTCATGAGTATTCGAGGAGACCATAGCTGAGCAAGTAAGAGCTTCATTTTGTAAGGATGGGGTTTCTAGATCAAGTCACACTGCTGATATCTCATTTTTTCCCCGATTCCCATGTAATTCTGAGAACTGATTTATTATGGCTGTGCAAACTCTATGAAGAATGGTAGTTACTGCGCAGCAAAAGGACATGAAACAGGTGACACATTCGTACACTGCACAATATGCTGTCATCTTATCTGGAAAATTACTACCAATGGTCTTTGTTTACTTTCAAGAGACCACTGGCACATTTGGAGCAAGACTGAAAAAAAATCAGTTGATGAGTATGGGTGAAAATACAAAAACATTACAATAGCACCTCCAAAGTCCTGCAAACTCAGACCATCATAATACAAGAATTTTATAACCAACATCTTGAAGCCACATGTGGGAGAAGAACAATTTGTTTTTGCTCCTCAGTTCATGAGAAGTGCAAACAAACCGTGATTTGCACAATTAAACTTTTTAGGATGGAGAGGGTCTGCCAACGTGCAATAATTCCTCCAACTGTACTCCACCGGTTCAGCTTCACGACGTTTATTTTTACAGGTTGGTGAAAACCCTTGTAAAATGACTACAACATTGCATGTGTGTCAGAGTCCAGAAGGCTGCATAAAAATTCAATCATTCATATACCATGTGTTGTCTGCATCAATATTTGGTGATATGCTTTCATATGCTTGGTATGCCACGAAATTGCATGATGACTGAGAACAGTTTATGAATGCAAACTAAGTTTGCTTCGCAATAGACACACTGGGAAAAAAGTCTTTCCGTTGAGCCTGTCTGCAACTCAACAGGTCATATTTAATGGTTGGTACTTGCAAATTATATTGTCTTCTCAGCATTGTTAGATTTTGAGCTGAATTTTGAAATTATTTGCTGTTCAGGAATCTGGAATCTAGAAAATTCTTCTAGCGGCTTCCTGAGGATTAACTGATTTGAGCATCTTTTGTGTTTTTTTGAAATTTCACAAAAAATACAGTCTTGTTTTATCTATTGGCCCAAAAAGGTCATGATCCTTGGACAACTATACATTTTCTTCATGCCATTTAAATAAATTTCTGAGACAAAAATTTCTACTGGATATTAAAGGCTAGCTTGTGCCACTATATAACTATACCATAAACTTCATCACTCAGTGATTTGCAACGGAATGCTTAAAAAAAACACTCTATTCTAGTCTGAAAATAAAACAGATTGAAACAGTCCTTCAATCCTTAAAATGTTTGTGTTGTGCAGGGCAACAATCAGTAAAATAATGAATATCCTCCATTTGTGTGATAGTGAATTTAAGCAGCTCGATTAGTTCAACCATAAAAGACATGCATGGCTATTTTTATAATGCTGCACTGATTTTACAGTATTTGATACTTTTTATTATACTTGGCTATTCGCCCAATGAAGTCTTTGAACTCTATATTTAAAAATAAAGGATTAGTTTTCTGCACAGTTCCATCTATATAATCAACTCACCCAGTTTGATGCTGTGTTTAGTCAGTTACAAATGCTTGTTTTGGTGCTTAGTAATGTAATGATGGTTAGGGAGAGCCAACATTTTTATCAACAGTTCTCCAATAAATTCTAATATTGCCAGTCATATGGCTTCAAGTGTGTCTCAGTCAGTGTGAACACATAATTTGAATTGAGTTACTTTTCAGGATACTTATTTTCAAGCTCCAATGCATTTTCGAGATTTTTTCCTGGACTTTCTTCACGGTGTTGAAGCATGCAGTCTTTGAATTCCAAACCACACATAATTTTGCTGTGTAACACTTTATAGCTTTTTAATGGGCTGTGTGTCGACATTAGTTTTCCATTGTGATGTGTCGACCACACAAAAAACTGAGTGTGAACCTACTTTATCTCCACTCATTCACCACTTGGGACACAAGCCAAAGAACTTTAAAAAACCACAAATAACAAAACTTAAAAAAGAAAAAAAAAATCAACACATATTTCTTTCAAACTACTCAGTTGCAAGTAATTTCGCTTATGAACTTGTTCTCCAATATAGGTTTCCATGGCCAATATTTGCATTCTTGGTGAACACCATTTTATGGGTGTTACGCCACAGTCCAAGGCGTAGTTCTGTGCGAAACATTTTGTCTGCTATTGTTGGAGCGTCATCAGAGTCTAAAAAGACTAAGACACAGTTTCAGACTTAAACAAGGTTTTTTTTTTCTTTGTGATTTTTTTTCTTTTTTTTTTGCATGATGGGCACTGTATTTGGCTGGTTTGTATCAAATATTGTCAAACTAAGAGTCTTGTTTTAAACTTAAACAAGATACTCAAATGGAAACAGTCTAAATTCCACTAAATTCTCACTCTTCAGAAAATTATATAATCTTTTACCTTCTGTTTTCTGAAAGCTTGTTACCACACTAGCTTTTTGGATGTGTTTAAAGTCCCTTTTTCCATCTTAAAACTTCCTTGCTGATTTCATCATTCCTTCTGAAAAGAATAATTCTTTGTTGACTTTCTGATGGACAAGCTCAGAGGAATTATGGTCATAATGTCATTTTTTTCTTGATAATAGGATTTATTCATCTTTTTCTACAATTATCTGACCAGTTTGTTGTAATCTAAACAATTGAGACATTGTTTGCTTGCACTATTAAGCTACAATTTGTTATGGTCAAGTGTGCCAATTGTTACAATTTTCTTACAAAATCTATCTTCAACCTCATGCATAACAATTATCTCTTGAAACAATTAGTTAAATATAATTTCAATATTGCAACAGCTGATAAGGTTGTAGTCAGATCTTCAGAAATATTTGTCTTATTAACTTCGCGTTTGGTAAGGAATAATGTATTTGGATTTTTTTTCCTTTTTTTCTTGTAGAAAAATCTATTCTGCATGATGAACACTGTTTTTGGCCTGGTGTATATCTGGCCTTGTCATATACTATAGTTGATCAGATATTCCCAAACCAAATGAGCACAAACTTTTTTATATTTTATGATTCTTTATGGCAAAATGGTTACAATGTGGATTTTTTAAAAACATTGTACCCATAGTTCATGATGAGAGCAAATCTGCGCAATTTCACGAGAATACAACCCAACCAACCAACCAACCAACCAACCCGCGCATGCGCGCCCTGACAGTGACATTGCTGGCCACAGTTCCTGTCGCGGCCATTGGCGTTTCAGGGCGTTACCGCCGACGGAAGACGTCGCACCATGGCTGAGCTCGGGTCCGCAGCGCCCTCTGCCTTTTGCATATAAGGAGGAGCGCTGGCCCCGAGACAGACAGTCTATTGTCGATTGTCTATTGCTAGCCTTTCGTGGAGTTTATAGCGGAGCCATTGTAGTGTGATATTAGCTATTGTATTCGACTAGGCTCAGTACACGGATTACTCTTGGATATTACTTTGACTTGTATTGCTGGTGCACGTTTCGTCAGAAATAAGGATAAGTTATCTCTCCATTCTAGCTGGTGCAATTCTTGTCATTAATTATTTTTCGGCCAACACTACCCACACTTTATACAATTTGTGGTGGCTGCCCCAAAAGTACCGCCAGGGACCTTGGGTTTGGGAGCCGTCACAAAAGACACTGTTAGATGACATACATAATTTTAAACATTTTCAAAGCTGCAAGTGTTTTATTGATCATCTTGCACTTCCTTATTTCAATATTTTTTAATTTTATGACACGCATACAGACAACGCACTGACAAATAATTGTTTCCAGTGCCTTTTGCTCAGTACAGGATCCCTGTTAGGATATGGGGAAAATCTGTCACAACAAAGTTATTCTGCAAACTTAGAGAGATTATGCCATGTATATTGCTTTCTCATTTCCATTTATGTTATTTGTGTTTCCTTTTTGTAGTTGTGCCAGGGTGGAAAGTTGCATGTTATTAGCTCTATTATGCAAGGAATAATGGCTTGCCAAACAAAACTTTTCTGTGTTTGTAGCTTTGAAAAAATTGGCTATTGTGTAAGCATCTCTAGCACCAACACCAACGTTCAGATGGAGCTGAAACTTTGCAGAAGTTCATGCTGATTCCTTATGTATGTTCTGTACAAATTTCAACAACATGGAAGATGGCCAATCTGGGATCCCTGGGTCATTTTTCATGGAATGACCTCTGCTGAAATTAAGTACTGACCAGTCTTTCTGTCTCCCAATGACTAATTTTAAACTTACACACAAAAGCAAACATTTTAAATCAGATAACCAGCAATCTACCTTTCCGTATTTAATCTATTCATAGTAATAACTGGTGTATACCAATTTGAAGCTTCGATTCAACATATTTACTCACTACAAATATTTATCACTCACCATTTCACATTTCCTGGTGAGATGTCTTCTTCCAGCTTTTGAAGTTGTAGAAATTTTTCATTTACATTTTCTTCAATCACAAGTTCATCAATTTTCTCCTTAAATTCTGTTTCTACATAATCTATAAAACGGCTATGTATTTTGGAGATTGTTGCTGGATATTTCCCAAGAAGTTTTCCATAACACTCTTGCATCACTCCTTCACTAAAACATGAATCACACGTCAAGATTCTGCCATGCATATCATACTGTAACATTGTATGTGATACTATGCTGACAGGAAGGACAAAGATCTCAGTAATCTTAGAGCTGTCACTAAGGGCAAGTGTTTTCATGAAAGCAGTTGCAAAGCAATATCTTACTGTCTTTCAAGAAGCTGAAAGTTCACACACAATATCTTTTGTAACTGGTTCTGAAATTCCAAAAGATATTCTGTCTGCACCTATTGCTGAACTGTGATTGCCCAACTAGCACTCAGAGATTCTGGGAATAATTTCTAATACTGCCAAAAAGGACAATTAGAATGGGGTGCACTCAGCCTTGTGAAAATAAGTGAAGAGCTACTTTAAGTAGCAATAGATTTATTTTGAGAAAGCTGACATTATCGGTAAAGATTGTGACATTCAACCCATATTCCCCACCATACTAATTCTGCTGGCACAAAACATTAGAATTGGCTGTCAGTGTGTGATCTATCAAGCTTGATGTGGAATTCTTATCTTCCTTCTTCTTAGAGTAATTCAAATATAGCCAAATATGGGACACATAATACAATTATTCATGATTTATGTTTTGTGTTGGCTCTTTCTCCTTTGTTGCTGAAAGTATTTTGCACTCTATGGAGAGAAAGTGTAATAGAGACTGACAATAAAAAGCAACAGCACATAAATTCCAAATTAAAAGCTTATTTTGATTGATACGCAGAACAGTGCACAAACATAAATAAATTGAAATACACAGAACATAAATTATGTCATCAATCGAAATGAACAAAACAAAACCATTAAATGTTAATAAATAAAGGCAAGAGAATATAAAGATTCTTCCAAACAGGAAACATTATGTGGCTACTTCATGAGAACTTTTATCACTTACAAAGAAAATGTAACTTATTCACAGTAGCTAGAAGTAAGTAAGTTTAAAATTTAGAAGGTGCTCAATACTTCCATATTTACACATAAGAACAGAGAGCAAGTGGACTACAAACTAGTAGCATGGTAGACGCACACCTTGTCTTGCCCCAGTGGCTGGAAGAAGGTAGGCCTTCACCTGGTAACCCCAATGACCACAACTTATTTCTCCCTTTACCCACTGTTCTACCCACCTCACACATGATCCTATGACAACTCTCGTAGTCCCACTGGATGTACCAGTGGATCAACCAATATAATTACGCATATGATCAGCAAGGCTATTAAGGTGTGCTGTGGAATGGTACATCCACTGACACCAGGCAATGTGAAAGAACAACAGCGGCAGATTTAAGGGCTGATCTCATTTGTCCCAACTCATTGGTGCATACTACATGCCATCCGGTGAACTTATTTACAATGATCTTGCGATACTCTGCTATTTTCTGGACAATGATTTGGCCACTGTTATTCCCTGTTGTCGACATCTGGCTTGCACAATGACATTTCTGTTTCCCCATTGTGGCACTGCCTCCATTCTCCACTTGATCACATGTTGTGCCTTCTGTAAATGAATTGGTGTGGGTGTGTGTGTGTGTGTGTGTGTGTGTGTGTGTGTGTGTGTGTGTGTGTCAGAAAAACTTACAGTGCCATCCACCAATAATGTTTGAGTTGTTCAGCAATTCTTTAAAGGACTTAATTGGCAAAAATTCTAGAAGTCTTTGTCTCTGTTTAGTTCAAGAAGACTAAGGTTCTATTATTTTTTGTGATGTAATTGTACTTAACTGGTGTTCAGTGGAAGCTGTGTTTAGTAGAGTGCTTCTGGGCATTGGTCCAGTTGCTGCTTCTATTTTACACACATTTCGATGACCACCCCAGCCTAGGCCTTCAGGTGCTGCAAGTTCTGCTGTTACGTGTACTTGCTGCCTGGACTCCAACCAGAGTGTGAACTATAGTTCGTCTCACACCACAATTTATAGCAGAGTTTGACAACCGACACCCACTACACCCTTCGGTGCTCTTTTGTTTTTCATGGTTTGCACAAACATTCCATGAAACACAAATTCTCTCAGTGTTTTCCAACTTTGGTGGATGTAATGGCCAGTGAGATTTTAATAAATTGACTGTTATGTAAACTGAACCCACCATCCCTGTTTATTAAGTTTCCTGGCATCCTTAGTTTGATAGACTCCTTCATTACACTGTCCCAGCAACTTGGCATTTGCACCACAGTACTGGCCTCGTCCTATTTTATTTCATGACTATATGCTTGGTGTCAGCTGATTTGCTCAGTTGTTTTAGTCAAGTATGGCATCCAGTGTATTTTACTTCCTTCAAATAAGATAAAAAGTATTCTTTGTAATATTTAAGACAATCCAGGTCTACAGAAGCTGGCTGTATATATCAAATCCAATGGAATGTGGCATGTCCTACATTGGGCAGACCATCAGAATAGTCACAGAAAGATGCAAGGAACAACAGTGACATACCCAATTATTTTTTGGGGTAATTCTTCTGATTCAAAAAGGGTACTTTGGTTCAAAAACGGTCTGTTCAAGCTATGTGTGGTGTAAGTTCGAGAACCTCTTGTCGACCCCTATTCAATAGTCTGGGAATTCTGACATTGCCCTCACAGTATATATTTTCTTTAATGTTGCTTGTTGTTAGCAATATTAGCTTATTCCCAAGAGTTAGCAGCTTTCACTCAGTTAATACTAGGCAGAAATCAAATCTGCCTGTGGAATGCACTTCCTTGACTCTTGTGCAGAAAGGAGTGCAGTATTCTGCTGCATCCATTTTCAATAAGCTACCACAAGAACTCAAAAATCTTAGCAGTAGCCCAAACACTTTTAAGTCTAAACTGAAGAGTTTCCTCATGGCTCACTCCTTCTATTCTGCCGAGGAGCTCCTGGAAGAGCTGAAAAATTATGCAAATTCCAGTGTTACATTGTTGATTTTCTTTATTTAAATTTACAAATTGTTGCCTGAATATGTTTCTTGTATTTCATTTTATCTGTTTCCACTATCGTGTTATAAATTCATGTATTGACTCGTTCCATGACCATGGAGACTTCTCCTTAATGTGGTCCCATGGAACAATAAATAAATAAATAAATAAATAAACAGCCTAGCAAGTCAGTTGTGCTGAGCACTGCCTCAAATAATCATAAAATGAAATATGACGAGACAATTATCATGCTGCATATGCCAAGTTTCTGGGACAGTATAATAAAGAAGTCTATCGAAATAAAGATATCAAAAACCTATTAAATAGGGACGGAGGTTTCAATTTACATAATGCTTGGGGTCTGGCACTCAATGTACAAGTACTGAAATCAACCTGGCAATCACATCCATCAGATTTGGAAAACTCAGAGAATTTGCATTTCGTGAAATACCAATGCAAGGTCTCACACACAAAAGATCTTAAAGGGTGTAGTGGGAAATGGGAATCAAACTTGGCTACAAACAGCGGTGCGAGATCAACAATAGTGTACAGTCTGGTGTATACGTAATAGCAAACCTTGCAGCACCCAAAGAAGAAGGCTGGGTCAATTGTCAAAATACTGAGCATAAAATAGAAACAACAACTCAGCTGAACATGCAGAAGTTCACTATAAATCAACTGTGACAAGAAAACCTGAGGGATTGAAAGCTGTGTTGTTAAAGAAGCAGACTTATAGAAGTGGCAATGAAAGCTGTTTGCAACTCTGAACCATCCATGTCAGAATAGGACTACCAGGTACGTTGCTAGAGTGTTACAACCATGATGGACAAGTAGTTTTTTTGAGCCCTGAAACCAACAGCTCAATCAGCAGAAAGAGCTCGTATAGAAGCTGATGTATCTGATACATCTACAACTGCACCCAGCAATCCCCTGCTTTTTTAGTCATTTAATTAAGCTCAAGAAGACTGAATAGTGTACTAAAAGTGTTTAATGCTTCATTTCCAGGCAAGTGACATTAAGTGAGACAGTGGGCATTTCTTCAACATACCAAGAGCTCTATTATCTTGGGCAAAAATAGGCTCTTTTGTACAATCAGGGCAGCCCCTACCCACTATTTATTCATTTTTATGTGAATATTTTGCAACAACAATGCATATGGTGGCCACTAGTTTAGAGGTCCTCCAACATCATAAACCAACATCAGAGAGTTGTGCGTCATGGATCACAGTCTTGCAGGGTCTGAGTAGAAAATGCAGTTTTATGTGTTCTTGTAGAAAATCATACGTAGAACCATTAATATGTGCCATTGTCATCAGATTAGCACCAGAGAGTGAAGTGCATGTGCAAGCATTATCACAGAAAGATCCTTATTTAGTATAAGTTTTGCATATTCCTAGGGGTTTCAAGACTTCACAAACAGCTCAGGCCTTGTTCTGTGTAGAATATGATATATCAGAACTGTCATTTCGAATGGCAAATGTGAACAAGTAGTCCACCTGATGGTGAAAGCGCAAAGATGTCACTCAGTTCAGGTGGAAATGGAACAACCACCGTTTGACAAGGTGGGCATCAAACTTCATGCTATCACAGTTTTTCTGTTTGGCTTCGGCAAAATTTTCGTAGACTTCACACTTGTACTTATTGTTTTTCTGCGCATGGTAGACATAATTGGCCACATTATAATGGCTGTCAACAGTGTTTTCGCCAGGGTCATTGCTGTACGCCCAGCTTAAGGGTACACAACAATTACCATGAGATGCCGCCACCACACAGGTACCACACCACTCACCTGGATCCTCTCAGTTATTAGTTGCAGACTCCAGATGGCGCTCACATATTCAGCCCATTTTCTGCTTATGATCTATGTTTATCTGTACACTATACTGACTAGTTGTGGATATTGTGCAAGTGGTTCATAAATGTCAGGTTTGTCAGTCTCAGCACCTGGCACCACCTAAAAATACCTGCAGTGGCCTCCATCTACCAAGCTGCTGGATTGGGTGTATGGCCTGTATCATGTGAAATAATCCAGCGGCTGTTACTCTCATATCACAGATGTTTATAAAAATCTGGTGTAAGAAAATACATACTGAAAGAGGGCTCAAACAACTTTTCCTAAATCTTTCAACCAAAACTGCATTCAGGAGGCCATTTTGAAAATGTAAGTCATTTTCACAACTTGGGTTGGTTGGAAAGGCGAATTAAAAGTTTTTAACAACTACAACTTTTTTATTTATGATTAAGTTTCACTCAATCTGGTAGCATTGGAATGTTAAAAGAATCAACCACAATATAAAATGAATAAAATGCTGGAATTATACATACAAAAATTTACAAATTTGTAACAAAAGCCTTTTTTAAAGACTTTTTTTCAAATGTCAGCAAAACCTCAAGTTCTGTCATGTTAATATTTGTTTCACATAATGCCTATTTTACATTTCAAATGGCTACATGACAGTACATGAAATAACAACAAAAAATTCAGTCTAGCAGCTGTACTCACAGGTGATACAGGCTCTCTCTCTCTCTCTCTCTCTCTCTCTCTCTCTCTCTCTCTCTCTCTGTGTGTGTGTGTGTGTGTGTGTGTGTGTGTGTGTGTGTGTGTGTGTGTGTGGTGAATTCTGGAACAGTTTCATAAGTGTTCTTACTCAGAGCATGCTAAGCAGAGATTTCTGCTGTGTCAGGTTTAAATCTTTTTTTCTTCCTTAACATATGTATTAGAGATCACATTTTGTAGTCATTAACTCTTTCTTGCTTCCTCTTACATTTGTTCATAATTCATCTTTTGTCTGATTAGAATGTCAGAAAAAAAGTTTAAACCACCCAGTCCTTAAAACTTCCTGGCAGATTAAAACTATGTGCTAAATTAAGACCACAACCCAGTAGTGGGAGAAATACAAGTGAAATTGAAAAAAGTCTGGAGAGGTAAAGCAAAGGAAAGACTAAACATAGAAAGCCTCAAATACGTAGAAAAGGCATCAGATTTGGAGAACAGACTTATGGAAAAATGGGAAAGAGGTAGTGTTGATGAAAGTTTTAATGACAAATGGATAAAAATGAGGGAAGGACTCATGGACTCTGCCAAAGAAATACTAGGAATTAGAGTATACCAAAGTACCAGGAAAGAATGGATAACAAAAAACATGTTGAAAAGATGGCAGAGCAGAGAAAGTGGAAAAATGTAGAAACTGAAGAAGGCAAAAAGAGGTACAGGAAACTGAATAATGAATTAAGAAGAGAAACTGAAGAAGCAAGGGAAAAATGGATGAAACAGAAATGCGATGAAATAGAGAAAATGGACAAAGAGGGAAAGTACAAAATGATGTATAGTCTGGCTAGTGAGATAGTTTTTGGACGTAAAAGAAAGAGGAATACCATGGAAATAGAAAGAGCAGATGGTACTCTAGCAGAAGAACCACAGGAGGTTTTGAACAAATGGCAAGAATATATGTCTGTATAGAGGGAGTGAAATACATTGCGAAATTAAAGTTGAAGAGGAGCAATATGTGCTGGAAGATGGAGAGGGATTCACCATCTTGGAAGCAGAAGTAGAAAAGGTGCTGAAGGAGATTAAGAATAGGATGGAATGTGGAATTGATGATTTGCCAGCAGAACTGTTGAAGAGTCTGGGAAACAAGGCAAGAAAAGAAATAGTCTACCTCTGAACGAGATATATGACAAAGGAAAATGGTCTGAGGATTTCCTTGCAACAATTATGATACCAATAGAGAAAAAGAGAAACACTAAAAAGTGTGAAGAGCTTAAGACCATTAGTCTAATTTCTCATGCAGCTAAAGTCTTGCTGAGACTGTTGAACAGAAGGCTATATGGCAAGCTGGATAGAGGGACTGCAGAGGAGCAGTTAGGATTTAGAAGAGGAAAAGGAACAAGAGATGCTATTGGCCTGTTAAGAACTATAGAAGAAAAATATATGGAAAAAGGTAGAGAAATATTTGCTGTTTTTATAGATTTAGAAAAGGCTTTTGACAGAGTTCATTGGAACAAGCTGATGGATATTTTGAAGAGGAAAGGAGTAGATTGGAAAGAGAGACGACTGATACAGAATCTATATTTACACCAGATATGTATTGGTGGAAAGAGAATAGAATTATAACATCTGATGATGAGTTGGGTTGAGCGGGTGCTCAACATCACGGTCGTCAGCACCCTGACCAAAAGTCAACATGAAATCTAATGGGTGGGGACGAAGGCTCTCCTCACATGCAGAGCAGTTTATAATGTACTAAATTCTGCCGCCCGTCCCCACCAGTTTAGGGATGAGGCCTGATAGTTCACAAAATTTCACCACTCTGTTAACACTGGTATCAGTATCTGCGAGGAGGGTGGGCAGATATCCAGCGAGACCAAGGACTGCCCTAATATCGGTCTACAGGACACACATGGCCACAATATGCTGAACTGAAAGCGGCATGCCACAAACTTCACAGAAAGGTGGAGGAGGAGGAAGCCATGTGTGAAAGGGCTATGCCCGATGTGCAGTCTGGTAAGCCAAACCTCCTTCCAGCGGCAAGGCTGACACGAAGTCCGCCAAGCTTTTGTGGTCAGTTTGAGCAACCACAATTTGTTGTCAGACGCCTGCAGCCATTTAGTCTCCCACTGACACATGATGCATCTGCCAGAAAATGAGATAATGGCGTGCAACGGGATGGGATATTGATGGACAGCACCATCCCAACATGCTTCCTTCGCAGCTTTATCAGCCATGTCGTTATCCTGTATCCTAACTTGGCCAGGTACCCAGAAAAAGATCACCACCTTGGCACAGCGTTGGAGCCACTGTAAGCAGTCATGGATGAGCTGAATCAGCGGGTCTACCAGATACATTTGGTGAAGCACTTGCAGCGCACTAAGAGAGTCGGAACACTAAAGAAAACTCGTACGGTGGTGCCTGTGAACCCTCACCAGTGCCATTAGGATGCCATTTAACTCCGCATCATAATTTGTAAATTGTTCTGGAACACATATTTTAAAACCCCTATCAGGGAAAACCACAGAACAACCAAGAGCATTCCCCTGCTGGGATCCACCTGTATAAATAACGGTAAAACTATGGTACATACTTAAAATAGACGAAAACAAAGTTGTAAAAATCATATCTGGAGTACAATTTTTCGGGTACTGCGTCAAGCTTAAAATCACTTTTGGCCTCCAAAGACACCAAGGCGGCAGTGCGTTCCATCCCTGGGCGTGTATATTCATGCCTGAGGTATCCAGATCCTTGAGGCAGTCCGTAGCATGTATACCAAATGGCTGGGTCGCTTGGGCCGATTCCTGAACAGTCGTTCGAAGGTGGGTTGGATCACTGAACTAAATGCCAACGACTGGGGTGACGCTGAGATTTTCAGTGCCTGTAGAGCCAAAAGAATACGTCGCCGAATCCAGAGTGGTGGTTCACCAGCCTCTGCACACAGACTCTGAACTGGGCTGGTCCGAAAGGCTCCAGTCGATATCCGAATGCCTGCACGGTGGACAGCATCTAACATCTGGAGGTAGGAAGGATGGGCCGATCCACAGACCACGCTGCTATAGTCTAAGCGTGATCGAACAAATGCTCTATAAAACTGTATGAGGTGGGACCTGTCAGTTCCCATGTTTTTTCACCAAGGCATTTCAAAATATTCAACAACCAGAAGCCCTTTGTTTGTAGGTCTTTCAGGTGTGGAAGCCACATTAATTTCGAGTCAAATAATCAACCCAAAAAGCGCACTGTGTCTTGAAAAAGTAAAATACGGTCCCCCATTGTAAACTCTGGTAGGTTAAAACACCGACGAGCACGATTAAAATTGACACACACAGTCTTTTTGGGTGAGGACCGAAAAACAGTTGTCTGGGCCTCGGTTTCCAGCCTCCTAATGGTCAGTTGTAGCTGCCTCGTTGTAAGATCAGAGGAAGGGCAGAAGATTGCAAAGGCATCCACAAACAAAGAGCATTTGACAGGTCTCCTGCCTGACTGCAGAGGAAATGCCATTGATAGCGATGGCAGACAATGTGACACTGCCCTGCGGCATACCTTTCTCCTGAACACAGCAATAAGACATGGCATCACCAATGCGATAACGAAAACGCCTGTCCTCAAGAAAGGACAGGATAAGAAGCAGCAGGCGTCCACGTAGTTCCCATTCATGAAGTTGGCAAAGGATGTTGTACCTCTAAGTAGTGTCGTATGCTTTTTTGAGGTTAAAAACACACAAACTAAATGGTTTCGGCATAATAAGGACTCCTGTATCGCCGTCTGCAGTAGAATTAAGTTGTCAAGTGTGGAATAGTAGCAACTGACACCACACTGGGAGCGGTTTAGGTAACCTCGGGACTCTAGCAGCCAGACGAGGTGATGGTTGACCATGCGTTCAAGTCTTACCCATACAACTAGTAAGGGAGACACTCCAATAGGGGCACTACGGTCCTTACCTGGTATCCAGAATGGAATTAAGATTGCCTCCTTCCAAGTCGTGGGGTACTGTCCATCAAACCAAATCTGATTGAAACAAGAGAGGAGCTGACCTTTCGCTTCAGGGCACAGATGACGAAGCATGGTATAATGGATCTCATTTGGTCCTGGAGCAGTGCCTCTGGTTGCAGATAAAGCTGAGTCCAGTTCCCACATGGGGAATGGAAGGTTGTAGACTTCTTCATTATGTGAGAAAAAATTGAGCTTCCTCATCTCTGCAGTTTGACGGAATACCTGAACAGCAGGAGCATGTCTGGATGACCTAGTAAAAGTAAAGAAGTGTTCAGCTAAAATGTGTGCCATCTTTTTTGGCGTGTTCACCAAGATCCCATTATTTGACAAGGCCGTAAGGGGATGTGGACTACCCTTGCCTGAAATCCGTCTTGTTGATTCCCAAACGTGCGCAGCAGAAGTGGACCGATTAATGGAAGTCGTGAATTCCCTCCAGGAAGCCCTCTTCCGTTTTCTGATCACTCGCCTTGCATGTGCTCTTGCAGACCTGGAGACATGAAGATTGTCTGTAGTTGGACACCACCTGAAGTTCCAAAGAGCTGTCCGCCTGGCCCTGATTGCCAATCGACAGTCGTCATTCCACCAAGGTACAGGCCGTCGTCCGAGGTGGTTACTAGACCTGGGGATGGATTCTGCGGCAGCCCTTTGGATCTCGTGAGTGATACGGGCCACTGCCTCTTGTGCACAATCCTTTCGTTCAAAAATAGCCTGTCAACTGTGCTGTAACCAATTTGCCCTTTGTATCATCCACCTGCGGGGCCTTCTGCTGGTCACTGTCCTAGGTGGCAGACGAATCCACACTGGGAAGTGGCCACTAGAATGTAAATCTGGAGCCAATTCCCACTGAACTGAATCTGCAATAGCTGGGGAACAAGAGCAAACATCAATAGCTGAAAAAGACCCTGTAGCTGTGGAAAAGTGAGTCATCTGACCCACGTTCAGAAGGAAGATATCCTCAGAATGAACGAGTCGCTCGATCAGCCTACCACTGGAGCAAGTAGTAGCCAAGCCCCACAGCACATTGTGGGCATTGAAGTCCCCCACAAAAAGGAATGGGCGCGGGAGTGCCCGGAATAGGTCTGCCAGTGCATTCCCATCCAAAGTGTCATGGAGGGCCAGGTACAAAGAACACACTGTGATAGTAAACGGTGAGAAAACTTTCATAGCAATTGCTTGGATGATTGTGGCAAGAAGGACAGCAGAGGAGTGGTATATGTCATCAAGAAAAATAGCCACTCCATCTTTAGCCCTGCCAACAGTAGTATCGTCTTTCCTGTATATGTGGTAGCCCCACAATGTAGGTGTCTCTGTGACTTTAAGATGTGTTTCTTGTAAGTAGATGCAGAAAGGTTTATCCTGGACCAGCAGCTGCAATTCTTCCAAATGTGAGCGATATCCATTCAAATTCCACTGCAACACAGAAGTCCCTATGGAAACCATTGGTTAGCGATGGTGGTTCTTTCCTTTCTCCCTTGGAGGCGGTGATTTACCGGGAAGGTCAGGGGGAACGTTAGCTGGTTCCGTGTTCTCTAGTTCCTCCGACTGGAAGTCCACATCTTCAACAGCATAGTCGCCATCAGAAAGGGAGAGTGCTCATCGATCTGAAGGCTTACCTACCGGGACGTTTTTCTTTACTAACAGGGGGAGGAGGCTGCCTGGGTTGCTGGGATGGCTTAGGTAGCTACTGAAGTTGGGGAGTGGAATGTGGCTTAGGTGGTAAGTCTACTGCTGATGGCTTCCGAGTGACATCAGTTGCAAGTGGAGCATTTCCCCCACAGGTATAGCGACAAGTGCATGTGCTCGTACTTGAATCTGTGGTCTGAGTTTGTGTGAAGACATCACACTTAGCAATTGGTGTTTTATGGGCTGATGCAAAAGAAGTTGCAAAAACCGATGGTTGCATAGCTTTGTAAGCCGTTTTAGCTTCACCATATGGTATGGTCTCTGTACTTTCAACTCTCGAACTTTCTTTTCCTCATTGTAAACCCCCACACTTTCTGCTCCACACTGGGCGATCCCCAGAGCAGATAACACGTTTCAGAGGAAGTGCACAAGAAGACCCTGACTTGTGAGCGGAGCCTCCACAATTGCCACACGTAGCCTTCCCGTTATATCCCATAGTGGTATGGCCAAATCTTTAACATTTATAGCATCACATGGGGTTAGGGACAAACGGGCGAACCTTAAGGCAGATATAGCTGGCAATGATATGTCCAGGTAATTCGGGAGTACTAAACATTAGAATAAATGTTGCCGATTTTTCCAATTTGCCATTGACTCTCCTCACATAATTCTGCACCTCCATGACGCCCACATTCTTCCACTCTTCACACAACTCCATGGGGTCCATCTCCATTATATCGGAGCAGGTAACCATGCCCTTACTATAATTAAGGCTGTTATGCAATTCAGCCTCAATTGGGTAGTCACCTAAGTCCTTACATCCCAGAAGCTTAGATATTTGGGTGGAATTAGCAGTTTCAACCAAAAGCGTTCCATTACGTAGTCGTTTGACACTTTTCAGAGACCCAGCAATACCTTCCAATGCC
This sequence comes from Schistocerca serialis cubense, assembly GCF_023864345.2. NCBI lineage: Eukaryota > Metazoa > Arthropoda > Insecta > Orthoptera > Acrididae > Schistocerca > Schistocerca serialis. Next base: position 170,038,610 of record NC_064643.1, on the reverse strand, counting down.
TTGTTAATATAGAAAGGAGATATCTTTTCAAAGCTTCCCCCGTTTTGCTCAATTACAATGAAAGTGTTATGGCACACTAATGCCCTGTTACTATTACTAGGAAACTTCTTTTTGGGAGGACTCACCAACTGAGCTCTCTTTGAGCAGTGGGTGTAGGTGTTGCCTGACGGTACACCCATCCCGTCAGGAGTAGTAGTTTCATGAGACTGTTCTATAAGGATCCCACGAGACACTAGGGAAACAACCGTCGACCCAGGCAGAGGCCTGCATGCCTGAGCAAGCCTGATTCAACTGGGGTGCGGCAGCTGCCCCAGAGGTTGCTCGCTAAAGACTGTTTCACCCCAACAGCCATTCACCTCCTCAGCTCGTAGCACACCTTGAGGTCGAAGTTTTTTTTTATAGAGGTGGGTACCTTCCTCGCAGTCCAGGCGGTGAAGCCAAGACCCCTGTTCTCCGAAACAGACAACATTCCACCGCTGCGCTGCACGGTGGTCGCTGAAGTATGACCAGAGCTTACGGTGACAGAGGACTGGTGGCACTTACCAGTCTCCACCTCAAGAACCTCGGGGTCGCCAAGCCCGTACTCAGCAAACGAATGCTGAGCTCCTGAGGGGGTATAAGATTTGCCGATGACATGGTATTAGTGGCAAAAAGTGAGCAGATAGTGAATAACATGCTGAAAGATCTGAATGAAGCTTGTGTAAAATATGGGATGCAAATAAACACAGCAAAAACAGAGTATGGTCATCAGTACAAGACACAGACTGTCCAATATTAAAATAGGACAATCTACCATTAACCAAGTAAGTGCTTTGAAATATCTTGGAAGCACAATAACTGAAGACTTGAGATGTCACCAGGAGGTAAAAAACTCGAATTGCCATAGCGAAGGAGGCATTCAACAGAAAGAGGAGACACTTATGTGGCAAATTAGGAATAGGCTTGGCAAATGTTTTGTCTGGAGTGTGGCACCATATGGGGCAGAAATGTGGACGCTGAGACATGAGGATGGAAAAAGGTTAGAAGCATTTGAGACATGGATTTGGAGGAGAACTGAGAGAATAAGCTGGATGGAAAGAGCGAGTAATGAAAGAGTATTGGAAAGGGTTGGTCAGAGACTATGTGTGCTGAAGGTTGTAAGAGGAAGGAAAAAGAACTGGTTGGGACATTCATTGAGAAGGAAGTGCTTGCTAGCAGATGCTTTGGAAGGATTGGTTGTGGGAGAAGACTGAGAGGAAGAAGGAGATACAAGATGATAGATGACATAAAAGGAAGAGGAAATTATGAAGACCTGAAGAGGATGGCAGAAGATCGGACAGCTGGAGAACTATCATGTGAAAACTGCCTTTTGGCAGAACACTGATGATGATGAGTTTTAAATCATTAAGTAGAACAAACATCCTTCTAATTTTGTTGTTGTTGAAAGGCATGACAATTTGCAAAATCTTTAGAAACAACTTTCTTTACAGATTTGTAAATACTTGTATCCATGATTCCAGCATTTTAATACTTTGATATCAGAGTTAATACTTTTACTTTTCCAGTGACACCAAACTGAATAAAACTGAACTATATGCAGTGGCAGACAACTGCATATTCACCCACCACACTTACAAATGTGCACTGAGGGCCAGGCAAGGCTCCTGCTTTACTTTGGAACGTTGTCAACAAAAGATTTGCAAGGCTGTTTATCGCAAAGCCTCTGTAGTCACCACAGCGCCTGGAGCTGCAAGCCGTGCTGATCCTGCTGTGGCATGCAGTTTGCTGTAATCAGTGCTGCAGCTGCACCTATTTGCATCCTCACAGTCATGTGTCTATGTGACGCCACATCTATATTCCAATGCTGACGGGTACTTAAGCCATTACTCAGCCTCTTGGCAACCATTTCCACTCCTGTCTCCAGACTGACCATCAGCTGCTTCGAGCCTGCGCTTCAGACCACAACACATGCCACTGCTGACGACGAAGGAATTTCCAAGCTCGTCCATCGCTATGATAAGTGCCTTAATTTAAATGGCAACTATGTAGAAAAGTAGTATTTAAGTGTGGCTTTCATCTGTATATAATAAAAAAATTTCCAATCCTTTATTTATTTTTAATTCCAAAACATAATGTACTTTGTGGATAGCCCTCGTACATTTGTTGCAACCCCCATCAGCACAAGGAGGAGGAAAAGAAGAAGAAAAAGAAGTAGTAGAAGAAGGACAATAACTTCTCTACCACTAGCAGCATCAGGAGATGAACCTAGCCTTCACAGTAGGCTGTGGTGCACACACCTTGTCCTCTCCCACACCAGCCAGGGCAGATTCAATGGAGAAGGGATCTTGTAATCCTGCCATAAATTTCTGTTTGCCTCCTGTGAGCAAACCAATGGCATGAGCATGCTCTGAGAGAATGGTTTGAATTCATCTGCTTCCCAGTCAGACAAACTTACAATAGCCTACCAAGTCAATGTCTGATTTATTCAGTGAATCTCAACAGTACTTAATTGGCACGATATACCTATGGAAGTCTTCGTTTCCATTTTGTTCAAGAAAAGTCAGGGTCTATTATTTTCTGTGATTTATTTGTACATAATAGCTGTTCAATACAACCTCAGTTGTTGAAAAAGCAGACTTAAAACATCAACAGAGGGCAGACTGCATGTAGGGCAATGTAATTTAGGAAGTTGAAAAAGATGAATTTCATTGGTGAAATACATCTCGTTTGATTCAGGTTTCTGAAAATCACATCTACTCTGCCTCGTAGATAATTAAGGCATTTTGTAGGAGTATCTCGAACACACAGTCGAGGCATCTCAGTGTCACAGCAATGTCATTCCCTTGCGTTAAAATAGCGGTTTACAATGCTTTCATTCGAATTTTTGATAAATTTAAATTCAGAATTATTATCCAGAGTACTGGATCTTTCGTACTTCACAAAAGCTAGTTCCTAAAGCCTCTTGACCATTTAGTATGTGAGGAGCCCAAATAGTTTGTGCTCACACATAATCTGATAAAGTGATGATGATGATGATGATGATGATGACAGGGTTCCAAGGGTCTGAAGATCATAATTATTAGGCCCTTTATCCTCATAATCCATTGGCAAGTCAAAGAGTTTTGCGAGTAATATAGATAGAGTCTGGTCAAGAGCAGCGACGTTGTCACAAGGAATGGCTTACAGAAAACAGCGAACTGAGAATAGTCTTAAAAGAAGATAAGGAATGTGCAGAGGTGAAGTTAGAGTGATGTGAGGAAGAGTGTGACTAACAGTTCTTCCAAAATAAGAGCTGGGGCAGAAGATGTGCTCTGTCATTCCCAACCCTCTTCACTGAAACTGTAGTCGACTCGGTATATGATTACATCCGACAGCTAGCAGTGCTGTTGCTAGCCTTCAACTGCAAAACACAAATGGCTGCGATGAAAGAATCTTCTGTAGAACTGCAACAATACAGAGATGCTACCAAAGAGATGCTACCAAAGAGATGTTTCCAAAGTTGTGTTACACAGTTGGTTGAGGCAGGCACACAAAGTGGCCACACCCAGCCCACTGCAACAGCCCAGAGATCTGTTTATGTCACCTCAACTATAGGAGAGGATACCATAAAAGAAAAAAGTCAATAGAATGTATTGAATGTGATAAGGACACAGACAGAATAGTCATGTAAGATTTGGAGTTTATGTTTGGACTGAGGTGGAGCACTGTGTAACAGAATTGTTTTGGCATGCAGTAAACCTTAACCATACAATTAATTGTGAGTTCTTGCTGGCGTGTCTTTAGAGTACAATAACTGCTTCTACAAGGAGACAATAGACAGTGTTCATGCAGAACACCCCAGTAGCAAGGCGGACTCAACTGTGATGCATAGGGCTGCTGACCTGTAAGCAATACAGCCATAGTCTAATTGAGTTACGTGAATGATTAGTAAAGTTTTACTAGAGCCTGCTGATTTTCTAGCAAAGAAAAGTTTTCAAGAAAGCGCAGGGAACTTAATTTCTGCATATCAGTTGTATTGAGCTGCTGTATGTACAGTAACCATCTCAGTTTATAGTCATACTGCAGTCATAAAAGCAAAGTAATCTTCAATTTCCGGCCATCGGTTAATCAGACACGATTCATGGTGTGGATGGACAGACGAGTTCTGTAGAAGTACATAACTTGGGGTTTTGTAGACGAAAAACTCCATGCATGATTCTGGGTCCATATCCATGTCTTCCGAATGGGTGTTTCATGTACACATCTATGTTGATTGCTACACTGCGACAAGGTGTCACCACATTGTGGCTAATGACTTTTGAATACTGGGAAAGAACACTACCAGGTGTCTTCAAAGTGCAAAGGCCTACCTGACAGCAGACCCCAGATATGGATCTGGACCTTCGAAATCTGCACTGACATAGTGGGATCAAATTGTTGTTTCCAGACAGGAACAAAGTCTTGCTAGGATGGGTAGGATGTGTGCACGCTGAGTGTGGATGCTGGATGATCTGGTCACAGTTCGCGAACTACTGAACATGCTGTTGGCTACGGTCAGTCACCATTAGGCTGCTGCCTTGGGGTGTAAGGTGGTGGAGAATCTGGTGCATCACATGCGACACCTCAGGTGCCACTTTTTTTGTCCATGGGCTCTGCTTCCAAGGTATCTCCTAGTTCACACAACATGGTGGATCCGTCCTCACGGCAGGGCGAGTGGCGGGTGGTAATGCGCTCGCATCACTCGATGCGGAGGGCCAATGTGGAGACTGGCCGCCTGATCTCACCCATTCACCCTGTGAGTGGACAGGTGGCCACTCCTTCACATGGTCTGAGCAGGCACACGGGCAGAAGGGTTTACTGGTTATTGGGAGCTCCAATGTTAGGTGGATTATGGAGCCCCTTCGGCAGATAGTGTTCAGGGCTGGAAAGAAAGCCAATGTGCACTCAGTATGTCTGCCAGGAAGCCTCATCAGAAATGTGCATGCGGCCTTGATGTCTGCTATCAAGCACGCAGGTTGCAGTCACCTACAAATTGTGGCTCACGTCGGCACCAATGACACCAGTCCCATGTGATCCGAGGTGATCCTCAGTCTGTACAGGCAGCTAGCAGAGGTGGTGAAGACTCCTGACTTTACCTGCAGGGTGCAAGCAGAGCTTGTAATTTGCAGCATTGTCCCCAGAGTTGATCTGGGTCCTTTGGTTTGGAGCCAAAAGGAGGGTCTCAACCAAATCAACTCTGTGATGGTCTTGGCTGCAGATTTCTGGACCTGCGTATTCGTGTGGGTATTTGTAGGACTCCCCTTGGTAGGTCAGAGGCGCAATACACAAAGGAAGAAGCAACTCTGGTAGCAGAGTACTTGTGGAGTGCACATGAGGAATTTTTAGGCTAGGCGGTAGTTTGAAATGCTCTAATGAACACTCACCAGTCGATTCACACCAAAGGATGTCAAACAGCTTTCAAAATAAAGTCACTTTGACTGTTACAATTTTATCAGTAAACTGTCTAAGTATTCGTAGTAAAGTCCCAGAATTTACTGGCCCTCCAGGAAAGTTCTCGTGCTCCAATTATTCTTGGGACTGAGAGCTGGCTAACATCTGAAGTGGAAAGCTCTGACATATTTAATGATTCGTGGAACGTATATCGGAAAGAAAGATTAGGGGCCATAGCAGGGGAAGTTTTCATTTCTGTTGACAAAAATATTTTCTCTATTGATGTTGTTGTTGAGTGTGACAGTGAAGTAGTCTGGTCGCATATAAGAGGTGTTGGCTTAAACTAAGTTAATTGTTGGATGTTTTTACCGGCTACCTGATTCCGTTCTGGCAGTTCTCGAGTCATTCAAAGAAAGTCTATGGTCAATAGTGCGTAAATACTCAGATCATGCAATACTAGTTGCAAGTGACTAACCTGCGGAGTATAGACTGGGATCTCTATGGATTCATTGCAGTTTCTGAAAATTGTTTTGAGCAGTTAGTTTGGCAGCACACACACAATGGAAATATCTTAGACCTTGTAGCTACAAGCAGGCCAGACCTCATCGACAATGTCAGTATAGACACAGGGATTAGCGATCATGATGTCTTAATAGCAACTACGAAAGTTGCTATAACGATATGAAACTTAATAAATAAGTCAAGAAAGCTGGGAGAGTGTTCCTCCTACAAAATAGCAGAGAAGCAGTTATTAACATCTTACTCAGACAGTGAACTGGCATCACTTAGTACCAGTAAGATGGATGTAAAGGAATTATGGACACAGTTTAAGCAGACTGTAAATCGTGGCCTGGAGAGTTACGTGCCTGGTAAGTGGATAAAAGATGGGGTTTAATAATGAAATTCATAAGATGCTGAGGAAGCAGAGTCTGTTGCACTTTAGGTTCAAAAGGGGATGCACTATTGACGACGAGAGAAGGTTTGTAGAGATTTGTGTGTCTGTGAAAAGATATATGTGCAAAGCATACAACAACTACCACAGTCACACCTTAGGAAAAGATCTGGCAAAGAACCTGAGAAAATTCTTGTCGTATGTAAAATTGCTCAGCGAGTCTAAGGCTTCCATTCAGTCCTTTGTTGACCAGTCTGGTACGCAGCTGAAGATAGCAAAATGAAGGCCAAAGTTTTAAATTTCATGTTCAAAAAATCGTTCATGCAGGAGAAACAAACATACCATCATTTGACTGTTGGACAAACTCCCATATGGACAATATAGAAATAAGCATACCTTGCATAGAGAAACAACATAGAGATTTGAAAACAAATAAATCACCAGGTCTGGATGGAATCACAGTTCAATTTTACAAACACTACACTACGTCATTAGCTGCTTATCTATCTTGCATTTATCGTGAATCTCTCACCCACCACAAAGTCCCAAGCGACTGGAAAAAGCACGGGTGACTCTAGTATATAAGGGAGGTAAAAGAATGGACACACAAAATTACAGACCAATATCCCTAACTTCTATTTTCTGCAGAATCCTTGAACACGTTCTCAGTTTGAATATAATAAATTTTCTTGAGGCAAGGAAGTTTATGTCCACAAATCAGCATGGTTTTAGAAATCATTGCTCATGTAAAACTCAGCTTGCCATTTCTACATCTACATCTACATCCATACTCCGCAAGCTACCTCTATTGGATCTCCCTTCTATTCCAGTCTCGTATTGTTCGTGGAAAGAAGGATTGTTGGCATGCCTCTGTGTGGGCTCTAATCGCTCTGATTTTATCCTCATGGCCTCTTCACGAGATATATGTAGGAGAGAGCAAGATACTGCTTGACTCCTTGGTGAAGGTATGTTCTCGAAACTTTAACAAAAGCCCGTACCAAGCTACTGAGCATCTCTCCTGCAGAGTCTTCCACTGGAGTTTATCTATCACCTCCGTAATGCTTTCGCGATTACTAAATGATCCTGTAATGAAGCACGCTGCTCTCCGTTGGATCTTCTCTATCGCTTCTATCAACATACTGTAATCTACTTCCTTTGTTTTCGGATTGCATTTCCATAGGATTCTTCCAATGAATCTCAGTCAGGTATCTGCTTTACCGACAATCAACTTTATATGATCATTCCATTTTAAATCACTCTTAATGCGTCCTCCCAGATAATTTATGGAATTAACTGCTTCCAGTTGCTGACCTGCTATATTGTAGCTAAATGATAAGGGAGTTTTCTTCCTATGTATTTGCAGCACATTACACTTGTCCCAATTGAGATTCAATTGCCATTCCCTGCACCATGCGTCAATTCACTGCAGATCCTCCTGCATTTCAGTACAATTTTCCATTGTTACAACCTCTCGATATACCACAGCATCATCCGCAAAAAACCTCAGTGAACTTCCGATGTCATCCACAAGGTCATTTATGTATATTGTAAATAGCAACGGTCCTACGACACTCCCCTGTGGCACACCTGAAATCACTCTTACTTCGGAAGACTTCTCTCCATTAAGAATGACATGCTGCATTCTGTTATCTAGGAACTCTTCAATCCAATCACACAATTGGTCTGATAGTCCATATGCTCTTACTTTGTTCATTAAACGACTGTGGGGAACTGTATCTAACGCCTTGCGGAAGTCAGAAACACGGCATCTACCTGGGAACCCGTGTCTATGGCCCTCTGAGTCTCGTGGACGAATAGTGCGAGCTCGGTTTCACACGATCGTCTTTTTTGAAACACATGCTGATTCCTACAGAGTAGATTTCTAGTCTCCAGAAAAGTCATTATACTCTAACATAATACGTGTTCCAAAATTCTACAACTGATTGATGTTAAAGAGATACAGGTCTACAGTTCTGCACATCTGTTCGACGTCCCTTCTTGAAAGCGGGGATGACCTGTGCCCTTTTCCAATCCTTTGTAACGCTATGCTCTTCTAGAGACCTACGGTACACCGCTGCAAGAAGAGGGGCAAGTTCCTTCGTGTACTCTCGAACTGGTATCCCATCAGGTCCAGCGGCCTTTCCTTTTTCGAGCGATTTTAATTGTTTCTCTATCCCTCTGTCGTCTATTTCGATATCTACCATTTTGTCATCTGTGCGACAATCTAGAGAAGGAACTACAGTGCAGTCTTCCTCTGTGAAACAGCTTTGGAAAAAGACATTTAGTATATCGGTCTTTAGTCTGTCATCCTCTGTTTCGGTACCATTTTGGTCACAGAGTGTCTGGACATTTTGTTTTGATCCACCTACAGCTTTCACATAACACCAAAAATTCTTAGGATTTTCTGCCAAGTCAGTACATAGAACTTTACTTTCGAATTCATTGAACGCCTCTCGCATAGCCCTCCTCACACTATATTTCACTTCGCATAATTTTTGTTTGTCTGCAAGGCTTTGGCTATGTTTACGTTTACTGTGAAGTTGGGTCATTCCACGCCAAGTGGTCTAGAGGGTCCCACATGACCCTCATGGATTTTGATGAAATTTTGTATGAACATTCACACATCTTCTCAATGAACACTGGTCAAGTTTCAGTTTCAGAAATTCAATACTTTTGGAGATACAGTCACTTGTTTAAGACCATAGCGCAGCTTTCTATAGTGCGTCCTTGAATTTTCAGCAACTTTGAGATGAGATATCTCTGTAAGTATTTGCATGAAAGAAACAAATCTTGGCCATCTTATACAACTTTTAGAGCTCTTTAAAGTAAAATATTAAGAAAGGATTTCTGAGCAATTTTCATATAGATAATTTGAAGCAAAGTTGGGCAAAAAAATAGCTGTTAAAAAAAAAAAAATGCGAATTTAGTCTTTTATATCTCCAAAAGTAATTGTGGGATGTACATGAAACTTTGCACACCATAACTCACCAACACAAGGTCTTAGAATATAAAATTTCATTCTCCTATTGCTTTCCATTATTTCACAAATCTAGGGTGAAGTTGATGATTTTTCAAATAGTGCTAAAAATGGGTATTTTTAGTCAAATTTTTCAAAAAAGTTTTCTCCAAACTCTTCTAAACTATGGTCATTAGAAAGAGCATATTCTAAACTATCTAGAAAAGTGGATTTGGCTTTGCAATGCAAGCATATAAGGCCCTAAAAAGGAGCATCATCAAAGAGGCACACTGGAAGTTTGAACACATTTTTCTGGCACTCAAATTATACCTGAAATCTTTTATTTTGCCTTATACATGTTTATTAATGTCTGGGATAAGTGAAATTAGAAGTCCTGATGAATAGGACCTAGCTTAAGTCCGAATAGCAAAAGAATAAAAATAGAAACAAAGTTATTTCTTAATTGTCACCCCCTCCCCTCCTCTCTCTCTCTCTCTCTCTCTCTCTCTCTCTCTCTCACACACACACACACACACACACACAATTATTATTAAGAATGAATGTAAATGGTAAAATTTATTTGCAATAATCATCTAATTATTAGTTGCCTGTTTAATGAACAACACCAGCTTACTGGTGGAAAAGAAGTGTATAAATGAGTTGCTATGGTCCATGGTGGCTTAACCACTTCTAGTTTCATTTCACCTGAGAAAACCAGCATTCCCATTGCCATAGGGGCCATGCCCGATAGCTTAGCAACAACAGCCACAGGTGGGTTTCTTTACCACAGGATTCCAAGCCTGATAAGGGTTTCTTTACACAGGTTCCCAAGCCTGATAGTAAAATTATTTAAGTGCCCTGTGTAAAATTAGAAGGCACTCTTGGGTTCCTTAGATTAATTCCTCTAACCTATTTCAATTTTTGATATGCTACATTAATTTTCTGATGAATATCAAGAGGAATGGTGTATTGCCAGCCAGACGAATTTACTGATGGAGCTGGAATAACTGCAATAATGTGGTGTTCTGGAACCCAGCACTTGTCACTTCTTGGTGGCCAATAAAATGAATTTGCTGCCATGTGGGTGCATAAAGTTTATTAATGCATCCATTTGCTCTGTGGAGGTCTCACAGATATTCCCAATCCACCACCCGTTTTCATAGATGCATGCAACATATTGTCCTGGTTGGAGAGCAGACATTAATATGCCTCCTTCATTAATGTGACCCATTTTAGCTAGAAAAGATGTTCATCATTTGAAACTCTGCTGACCTGAGTTGCTGTTTCATCAATAGGTAAAAAGTGATGATTTTCTCTAGTGCCTGCTACAGTTTGTCCAAGTTTAAACCTCTCTTCCTGTGACACAATATTTTTTTTCAATTTCATCTTTACTGACGAAAACAAATTTAATTCCATTAATGTTTTCAGAGCAGAAGTGAAACAGATCTAGGGGAGTAAGAATTTGTCCTTTAAGTGGCTGTTGCAAGCTTGCTCTTGCTGCTGACCGCTTTGTTGTACCTCCAATCCCATCACAAGGTGATTTCCCGTGACCAGTAGCTAAAAAATTCCATTCGGCTGTCATTCCAAAATCACTCTTATGATAGCACAAATGTAGGAAATTCTTGAAATTTTTATATTGAGCACTGGAGCCATCACTGAAATAATAAATGTGGGATATCTGCGCGAACCGTGCTTTTATATATTTGATGAGCTCCTTGACAAAAACGTGAACTGTAATAGTGTCATGCCGCAAACAATCACTGATAATGCAAAAATTTAAAGATTCTACTTTCTCATTTTGACAAAAGTAGATAACAAATGGATGAATTGTTGCTTGACTATTGTCCCAGTGGAAGCCTTGCACAGCATCCTGAATGATAAAAGAATAATTTTCTGCAAAATCCATTAGGACAACAAGCTCTTCGTATTTCAGATGACATTTAAGGCCTTTAAGATGCAAGCTTTGATGCTTGGCAATGTAATGATGGCATGACAGACTCCATATTTTATTTTTTACATCTCCAATAAATTCATCCACTACCATTTGCTTCGTGTCCAGTGGGGCCCGATCCGTATGTATCCATTGCTTAAACACAATAACTTCCTGTGGCTCATGATCTAGGAAATAGCTGACAATTTCAGATGCTATGGCTTCGGGCCCAGGACACCTTTCACAGCGATGTAACATGCACTGTTTAGAGTTCAAACTGCAAACTGCCTTGCTGAGAATCTCCTTATAACTTTCACGTATACCAGCTCCGCTAAGCATAAGCTTAACATTTTGGTGAATTGCACAGACGTGAACTGCATGGATTCCAGCTGATCCTACTGTTACACACCATTTGGGTCTAAGTTAACAAAACTTTGAGAACCCTATTTCTGGACCATTTATATTCTTATAGATAACATACATTTCCCGTAAACTGCAAAGTAACAATCTTTTCTCCAGGTATGTCTTTCTGTCTAACTGAAATACTATCTTTTTTTCCAGGGCACACCCTACTATACTCATCATCTTCAAAAAAATTTCGCACTCTACTAGCAACTTCTGCTGGTAATTTCCTGCTTTGCCTATTTTCGGGAAGTGCCAGAATGCCCTTCTCTGCCTTAAGCTTCTTCACCATTCTTTTGGACACGACGAACTGAGCTGCTGTTTGTCTGACTGTCCAATGTACAGATGCCAAGGTTAAAATTTGCATCTGTTCTTTATGAATTGCATTCTGCATCTTGGCTTTCAGTTCAGTCAGCAAATGTGCATAGTCGGCACAGTTTCCACATTCCTTAATTTCACTAGCATCTTCAATTTGTCGATTTACTCCCATTGCATTTACAATTCTGCTTTTAATCACATTTTGAGCCTTTTGAATTTTCTTCTTCACATATTGGGGCTTATCTCTGTAGCTTACTGTTCTCTTCAGTGGTGAAATACCGATAGACAATAAGCTACTATTTAATTCTTCTTTTGGTTTAAAGTCCTCATCAGAATGTGACGGTGAGGCTGATAAAGCTTCGTCCAAGTGTTTATTTAAGGTAGTCATGCAAGCCGGACAAATTTTCTGACCTGGCTTTATGTTATTAACAAACTGCTTCTTCAACATATCAGAAGCCTTATTAGCTGTTTCAGTATCAAGAGTGCGAATTCCTGCCTTAACATTATGATTCACTTTCCCAAAGGGATTGAAGCATTTTTTTTGTAACCTCTCATATTGTGTCAATAACAAGGATTCATGGTGTAGGCAAACTTGAGAGATATTGTCCAGCTTTGCTTCAGAACGTCGGACCAACAACTCTTTTTCCTCATAACTAAAATCCGCAAACCATTTTAAAGCAGCTTTTTTGGCAAAGAAAGTGACATGACACTTTGTTCCACCATCTCCTTAACCAATTGAGCAGGAAGGTATGCTGTTCCCTTCTGCATCCATCTCTAATCAGTAACTAAATAATGTATTTGGCCTCTAAGTGCAAATTATAATCTGCTTAAATTTCAGACAAACTGCTACTGAATGAAATTATACGAATGTATAACACCAATGAAAAAATCTAATACGAGATATATGCTATAAAAGACACAATCAAAACAATTTTTTGTAAATTTGATTACAAACTTTGATGGTCTTACGAATCACTTAACAAGCCACACTCAGTCAAGAGAACCCACTAACTATGCTCCAAACACACCACTGAAATACTGATTGTTCAAACAAGGCTCACACTTTTTTGAAAAATTTGACTAAAAATATCCATTTTTAGCACTTTTTGAAAAATCGTCAACTTCACCCTAGATTTGTGAAATAATGGAAAGCGATAGGAGAATGAAATTTTATATTCTAAGACCTTGTGTTGGTGAGTTACGGTGTGCAAAGTTTCATGTACATCCCACAATTACTTTTGGAGATATAAAAAACTAAAGTTCGCATTTTTTTTAAATAGCTATTTTTTCGCCCAACTTTGCTTCAAATTATCTATATGAAAATTGCTCAGAAATCGTTTTTTTAATATTTTACTTACAGAGTTCTAAAAGTTGTATAAGATGGCCAAGATTTGTTTCTTTCATGCAAATACTTACAGAGATATCTCATCTCAAGTTGCTGAAAATTCAAGGACACACTATAGAAAGCTGTGCTATGGTCTTAAACAAGTGACTATCTCGGAAAGTACTGAATTTCTGAAACTGAAACTTTACCAGTGTTGTTCATTGAGAACATGTGTGAATGTTCATACAAAATTTCATCAAAATCCATGATGGTCATGTGGGAACATTTCTCGATATTAGACCACTTGGCACGGAATGGCCCAGTTCCCTTTGTTTCCGCAGCAGTTTTTTAACTCGGCTGTTGTACCACAGTGGGTCTTTTCCATCTCTTACGATCTTGCTTGGCGCATACTCATCTAACGCATATTGTACGATGGTTTTGAACTTTGGCCACTGATCCTCAAAACTATCTGTACTTGAGACAAAACTTTTGTGTTGAGCCGTCAGGTATTCTGAAATCTGCTTCTTGTCACTTTTGCTAAACAGAAAAATCTTCCTACCGTTTTTAATATTTCTACTTATGGCTGAAATCATCGATGCAGTAACCGCTTTATGATCGCCGATTCCTCATTCTGCGTTAACTGTTTCAAATAGTTCGGGTCTGTTTGTCACCAGAAGGCCTAATATGTTATCACCATGAGTTGGTTCTCTGTTTAACTGCTCAAGGTAGTTTTCAGATAAAGCACTTAAAAAAATGTCAGTGGATTCTTTGTCCCTGCCACCCGTTATGAACATTTGAGTCTCCCAGTCTATATCTGGCAAATTAAAATCTCCACCCAGAACTATAACATGGTGGGGAAATCTACTCGAAATATTTTCCAAATTATTATTTCCAGCCACAACAGCTGCTGAGCCAGGGGGCCTATAGAGACATCCAATTACCATGTCTGAGCCTGCTTTAACCGTGACCTTCACCCAAATTATTTCACAGTTCTGATATCCGTCAATTTCCTTCGATACTATTGCACTTCTTATCGCTATAAACACGCCTCCTCCTTCACTGTCCAGCCTGTCTCTGCGGTATACATTCCAATCCGAGTTTAGAATTTCATTACTGTTTACATCTGGTTTCAGCCAACTTTCTGTCCCTAGTACTGTGTGGGCATTGTGGCCGTTTATTAATGAGAGCAGTTCTCGGACCTTTCTATAGACGCTCCTGCAGTTTACTATTAGCACATCAATGTTATTCCCTGTCGCATTTTGCCTACTCCTACATTGCCGCGTCTCAGGAGGCGTCTTGTCAGGCCTAGTGAGGGAATTCTCTAACCTAAAAAACCCACATGTGCACATCACACGTACTCCGCTACCCTTGTAGCCACTTCCTGCGTGTAGTGCACGCCTGACCTATTCAGGAGGACCCTACATTTCTCCACCTGATATAATGAGAACTGTGGATGAAGGGCAACAGGCAGATTCCACATTTCTAGATTTCTGGAAAGCATTTGACACAGTCCCCCACTGCAGGCAGTTAATGAAAGTACGAGCATATAGAATAAGCTCACAGCTATGTGAACGTCTCAAAGACTTCTTAAATAACAGAACTCAGTGTGCTGTCCTCGGCGGTGAGTGTTCATCAGAGACAAGGGAATTATCAGCAGTGCCCTAGGGAAGTGAGATAGGACTGCTGTTGTTCTCTATATACATAAATGATTTGGCGGATAGGTTGGGCAGCAGTCTGTGGTTGTTTGCTGATGATGCTGTGGCATATGATAAGGTGTTGAAATTGAGTGATTGTAGGATGCTACAAGATGACTTAGACAAAATTTCCAGGTGGTGTGATGAATGGCAGATAGCCCGAAATGTGGAAAACGGTAAGCTAATGCAGATGAATAGGAAGGAAAAACCTGTAATGTTCACATACAGTATAACCAGCATTTACTTTGACACAGTCAAGTCGTTTAAATATATGGGTGTAACGTTGCAAAGTGATAGGAGGTGGACCAAGAATGTGAAAACTGTGGTAGGGATGGGAACTGATCAACTTCAGTTTATTGGGAGAATTTTAGGAAAGAGTGGTTCACCTGCAAAGGAGAGAGCATAAAGGACACTAGTGTGACCTATTCTTGAGTAGGCCTACTGCTCGAGTGTTTGGGATCCACGCCAGGTCGGATTGAAGAAAGACATTGAAGCAATTCAGAGGTGGACTGCTAGATTTGGTACTGGTCGGTTTGAACAACATGTATGTGTTATGGAGATGCTCCAGGAACTCCTAGAGAACCAGCATTTGAAGCCAACTGCCAAACGATTCTGCTGCTACCAACATAGATCACGCCACGAAGGTAAGATACGAGAAATTAGGGCTCATATGGAGGCGTACAGACAGTAATTTTTCCCTCGCTCAATTTGTGAGCAGAACAGGAGAGGAAGAGACAAGTAGTGGTACAGAGTATCCTCCACCATGTATCTTAGGGCGGCTTGCAGAGTATCTATGTATATGTAGATGAATTGGCCACGTATTCCAGGAGTTTGCATCGAGTCCCTGTTAAAATGCTTGTTCTGTAGGCCTACCTGTATCTAGTGCGGTTTCCTTTCTACCAAGTTTCAATACTGGTATAACTGCAATAAAAGTTGTGTAAAATAGTATAAAATGTACATATGTAATTATCATCCAGTGGGCCTCAGATAAATCGATCAACAATACAAATGACAGTTTAATTAAAATAACTATTATTATACCATTGCTTATGTTTTGTTAACGAATCTCTAGAAACAAAATTCTAAGTCTTTAAATCAATTTCTGTTAGTCCACGTCCAATTTCAATTGTAACTATTAAAGACATTTGTGTTGAAATTTCAGATAACTCAGTGTGTTTACACATTCTGTTATTCTTTATTAATTGTAATTTTTGTTTAACCTGTAAATTGGGGTTATGATAACTTTTATTGTATATTACAATTGTCTTATCCCATACCCATCGTATAACCGTAAGTGATACACGGGATGAATGAATGAATCAATCAAATCACGAACTGGGGGGGGGGGGGGGGGGACGCATGGGGATGGAGGGGGGGGGGGGGGCGGCTTGAGCTAAAATGTCTACACTGCATTTCGATACCAACAACGGAAATAATCACAGGTAGTGAAGCCGAATGAATTACTACGCTATCGGTGTGTAAGGAAATGAACACACATTCTATGCGAAATGGTTCTCACAAATGTGGCATAAGTACAAATGTATAAAACATATTTTCCATTAACGATGTCCCAAACATGTAAATGTAGGCCTTAAAATACACTGCCGTGAACGTAATAATCTTGGGCTACTAGAGCTAAGTGCCATCGAACAGAAAAAAGTTACATATTTTGATCACAAAAGTGCGCTGAATACGTGGCCTTTAGGCAGAAAGTCTCTAAGGAGATCTATGACAATATTGGCACTGAATGACAAAACATTTGCCTTGTAACCGGACTTTACTTACGACTCTCGTTATTTGATAACTATTAAGATATACATCAACTGGTTCATCTAAGAAACTAGTCAGTGGATTACTAACTACGCGAAACTGACTGAATGCAAAGCATTCACGATAGGTACTTAATATCGAAAATAACATATCCGTTGGGAAAACAAGACTGGTGGACATAGCTAGCAATGGTAAATAACAAAACAGACAAGCCATATGGAGGCAGGAATGAGTTCTAGTTTGAGGCAATGACAGAAACTGGCAGCAACAGGTGCGAATATTATTCGTACAACATTTTGGGCTAAGTTAACATGAAACAGGTGTTGAAGCTTGAGCTCTGTTTGAAATATGCATTGAGTTGGCTTACTCGATGTCCTTGCAAATTCCTTTAAAAATGCTTTCCATGGTTCTTCGAAATAACTGTGTTTTCACACACTCAGGTCTCTTGTCACCAGTATTTACCATTTTACTTTCATCCATCGCAATACAATTTAAATTCTGCGGAAATAGTGAACAATCATAAAACGCGCGCACTTTATAAAAACATACAATCTACTACTACTCATAGCATCTTTGATTACACAGTTAGGAGCAAAAAGAACGTAGAACTAAGCAAATTCTACTGAAGTGGATTAAAAATTAAGAAAAAACAATGATAATTTATAATAAACTTTAAAAACACATTATTTTGGTGATAACAATTGAAATGTAGAATTGCTTCAGAGATACTAGGCCTCAAACGGGTGGCGTTGCTTGCAAGGCGTGCTTCGTTGATGTCGCCGGCATCGAAGTAAACAGTAAACACTGACGTGATGCAGACATACAGTCATGCGTAGTTGTTAATTAGTGATAAAAAAAGAAGCAAAAGTCAGCTGCTTTCCTTTGAATTCATCTTTCAGTTCGGTTATGATGTTTCGAGTGACGCTTTGGCGACGATTAATAGCAAGTCGCGCAACTGATCGTTGCTTACGAGCCCGAGCATTGCAAGAATATCCCAGAATCCTACAAACTCCGCCGATAAATAGTTACATTAAAAACTTAGCATCTCGCAGTTACGTGACTTCTACGTTAATGTAAGTTCGAAAGTCTGTTGTAATATAATTGTTATATAATTTATTTTCCACAATGCATACTGTGCAAATCAAAATATATAAAATGAGATGCAAATCGCTGCAAACAGCATTGCAATTGAGACTTTTTTTTTATTTTCGCCACCAGTTTGGGCAGCTCATTGCGGTAGTAATGCTAGGGTCATATATTTCTGGATGTCCAGAAGTCTTCGAAGGAAGCACTTGAGATACTTTTTCCCAGCATCCAGAAACATATTGTCCCAGTAGGCCTATGCCAAAATCGATTGTTTTTGACAGATGCATATGGGGCCTGAAGATTGCGTAATGAATAGCCGAAACTGTTAGCGAAAATAAAATAACGTTTCAACTGCAAAGCTATTTGACGAATTTCATTGTTAAATATTTGACCACCCGCTGTCCCATGTCCGCAGTGGATCAACAGATATATAGTAAGGTTTCATCCCGATGCATTCGCTCGAGATCGGTTCCTCTGTATCTGTTGCAGTTAGTCTAATTTCGTCTTCGCGCTAATTAGATTCGTTCGCAAATTCGCCACTTAATCCTGGTTCTTGAAACTTTGTAAGAAGGGTTTTGCGGAAATGTTGACACATGTCTTCAAGCGTCTACACACACACACACACACACAAACACACACACACACAAACAAAGTCTACGGCACAGTCATGAGAAGATACTCCTCAACCACTCTCATGGTCCATGGACACAAACATTGTTCATATTTCCAGAATTCATAGGTCGATTCAACCAAAGTAGGCAATCCCATCCGTCTGCTTTACCTGAAATGTTGTGGCATTACGTCATAGTGTGTGTGTTTTTGAGTCCAGTTGAGTCAGTATAAGGCATTGTTGTATTTGGTGGTGCTCTCTTACTTGTAATGTTTATGTTTGGAAGTTGTTAGTGAGTCATTTGACCTTGTGAGTTGAGTATGTCAGGTTGTTATTGAAACAGTTTATTCTGGGTAGTAACAACAACAGCTTGTCAAGCTTCAGTGATCATGAGTGCCTGATAATATGTCAACAACCATGAAACTACTTATGACCAAAGAAATTAACCGTATCTGTTGGACAGTTATTTTTATATGTACACTGTCTGAAAATGAAATTGAAGCACCAGAAGACATAGTAGGATGTCAATGTAACTTTGAACACACATGTATCTTTGGTGGGTATGTAAATGAGTAGATTTTCCACCAGAGTGCATAGGAGGTATCAAGTGAAATTTGTGACTGGATTGAAGACTTTTTGGTAGGGAGGATGGAGAGTCACTGTCAGATGCACGGGTAACTTCGGGTGTGCCCCAGAGGAGTGTGTTGGGATCTTCACTGTTCATGTTGTATATTAATGACCTTATAGACAATATTAATTCTAAAACCAGGCTTTTTGTGGATGATGCAGTTATCTATAATGAAATAGTATCTGAGAGAAGCTGCATAAATAGCCAGTCGGATCTTGATAAGATTTCAACATGGTGCAGAGATTGGCAACTTGCTCCAAATGTTCATAAATATAAAATTGCTCACTTCACAAAATGAAAAAAAATGTACTTAGTATCATGAGACTGTAATATCAATGTGTCAATTTTGGAATTGGCTAAGTCATACAAATACCTGGGTGTAATGCTCTTTAGGGATTTGAAATGGAATTATCACACAGGTTCAGTCATGGCTAAAGTAGGTGGTAGACATCTGTTTATTGGTAGAATACTGAGGAAGTGCAATCAGTCTACAAAAGACATTGCTTACAAATAACTCATGTGACACATCCTAGAATACTGCTCAAGAGTGTGGGACCCATACCACACAAGGCTAACGGGGGATATTGAATGCAAGCACAAAAGGACAGCACAAATGGTCACAGATTTGTTTAATCCATGGGAGAGAGTTGCAGAGATACTGAAGGAAATGGCAGACTCTTGAAGACAGACATAAACTATCCCCAGAAAGTCTGTTTACAAAGTTTCAAGAACCAGCTTTAAGTGATTGCTCTAAGGATATACTACAACTCCCTATGTGTCAGTCACACAGGGATCATGGGGATAAGATTAGAATAGCCGGCTGCGGTGGCCGTGCGGTTCTAGGCGCTTCAGTCCGGAACCGCGTGACTGCTACGGTCGCAGGTTCGAATCCTGCCTCGGGCATGGATGTGTGTGATGTGCTTAGGTTAGTTAGGTTTAAGTAGTTCTAAGTTCTAGGGGACTGACGACCTAAGATGTTAAGTCCCATAGTGCTCAGAGCCATTTAAGATTAGAATAATTACTGGATACACACAGGCATTCAAACAATCATTCTTCCCACACTCCATATGTGAGTGGAACAGGAAGAAAGCCTAATAACTGGTGCACTGAGATGTACCATCTGCCATGGACCTCATGGTGGTTTGCAGATTATAGATATAAATGTTGAGTTGTTACCAGGCTTGGTAGGGTATGTAGATGGCGTGAACAACATTGTATGTTTAGTGATCACAGTCAACAACAGAGATATGCCACATACGCGATTGAGGCAGCATTATCAGCATGTGGCAACAGTTTGAAAGGAGCCTCATTGTGTGTCTCCATTTGGCTGGTTGGTTGAATGGTGCATTGTCCAGATTTACATTTGGAGAGAGAGTGTCCCAGTAACTTGACTACATGGGCCTCGTTTTCATGGTCCTGGTCAACCATGTCTTACCACTAAAAAGGAGGATAGCTGTATTGTGCATGTAAGCACATCATAACCCCCCTCATGTCTGGACCTGCCATCCAAGAACAAGTGATGAACTCCCTGCAACATTCTGTATCATTCCACATCATGAACTGCTGATGATTTGTGTCACTTTGTCTTCATCGATGAATCGCTGTTCTACACTACTCTGGATGGCCATCATCGGTGATTGTGATGGTGACTTGGGGTGAGGCTCCATTATTCCAGTGGGCCAGTATTGCGTTGGGAGGCATCGGATATTACTTCAGCCCATGGCTGGTAGTGATTGAGTGAACTCTGATAGTATAATAGTACGTCATGGAAGTTCTACATCCTCATATGTTACCTCTGTCGTGACAATATTATACGTCATTGTTCAACTGGACAATGCTCATATTTGTAAATTTGACTTGATTTTCAGCATTACAGAAGTATCCAGTTCCACCCGTCTGCTTCGACCCAGGACACCGGTGTATACAAAATGACAATGATATCACTACATACACACACCAACAAACACAGACAAAAATAAACATGACAGAATAATATCTCATGCCAAAAATAAAATGAAACTAACTGGATAACTGTGGAAAATTGAAAATTGGGGCGTATGTCATGGGTCAAAGCTGATGGGTGGAGTCGGACACTTCCATTGACTCCGATTTTCTAATAAATGCTATAATATCACATACCCTCCAAATACGTGAAGCTTCATTTTGTTTCCTCTTCCCCTTCTAGGGGCTTCAGTATTTATTTATTTATTTTTTTTTAGTAATTTTTCTCCTCCAGGCTGTGTATTATCAGTGAGCATCCCTTTGCTCAGATCGAGGGATTGGCTACTGGGCAGCACCAGAGGCTGGACCAGGTTTTCTCTTCCTCATAGAACACAGTGTTGTAACTGCAATAGGCATAAGTGACTTGATGTAGTGGAGGCCAAAATTGTAACATAAAATTCCCCTTGGTGTAGAAAGTTGCACTCTAAGCACATCATTCACAGTAAAACATTCATATGCATATTGTTTCAAGGCACAGTTCTTCTCCAGCAATTCAGATTTCTAACTTGGAACCAAATACAAAGGGTCAAGAGATATTTAATATCACCATACATCCCTTCCTTTTTTCACAGTCAATGTCACTTCAATATTGCATGTTAGCTTTTGTCACAGGATCTTTAGCTGGGGTTTGTTTAACAATTTTTCTGGTGTTTTGCCAGCCACTTGTGTTCATTGTTCATGCAATGGAGGGTGAACATTTGACAATACTAGCCATTTATGCTGTTGAGATGGCAGAAAATATGTTAAACAAACATTGGCCAAAGATCTTGAGACAAAAGGCAACAGGCAATACATCGACAAGTTGGCATGAAACCCTGAACAGTAACTTTCCCTCTCTCATGTGTTACTCCCTGTTTGTGCTAATTGCAGTCATTTTTCCTGCATTTGTTTCTTGATATTATTCTTAGAACACGTTTCCACTGACTGGCTGGTGCAAAAGCTTCTCTTGGCATTTCACACCATCATAGTTACATGTAGATAAACAGAAAAGAATAATTTTAGTTGATGGCTCATTCCTATTTCCACTATAGCATCTTATTCATGATGTTCCAAAACGTCCATGTGTAACTCATTCCTATTTGTGACAAAATACACTGAAGGGAAGAGAAAAAGTGGTGATGTGGTGGATAACACATCTGTCTAGTAAGTGGAAGACCATGTCCAAGTCTCAACTTTGGTACAAATGTTAATTTGTTACTTTAGGTTCTATCCTGTCAAAGATGAAATTGAGACTCAGTATGTTTCCAAGAAAGTATATTCCATCAGATCAGTATATCACCTATGCCCAAAATATACACAGGATTCCCCCATTACGTACAAAGCTAGGTTGCCATTCCAATATCAGAGTTTCAGCAACACTGATGATGCAAGAAGGGGAAAATCTAGATGGGCTGAGGCGTGAATTGAAGTTTGTGTTCTGGAGGGCACTGGACAAGGATAGTCAGTGCAGCTATGTCAGCCACAATGCCAGGGTAGTGTAATGATAGCACATCTGCCTAGCAAGCAAGAGACATGGATTCAAGTCCTGACCTTGGCACCAATTTAGTTCATTACTTCAGCTTGTGGCATAATCGGAATAAAAACAGCAGTTTTTCACACAACAGTGCCTTTTTAGTGTGCCTAAGTAATATTTATCACCTTTTTTGTTCACTTGCTAGCTCCCACACTAATAAGTGCAGTATGAGGAAATTCTGTTTTGCCAAAAATTGGAATTTTTGATTTGGCAGTTTATTTGCATCATAGATGGATTCACTTCAAAGACAGTTGACTGCTTGAAGCATTTACAAAGTCGATGTAGTAACAACAATAGAAAAAGTATAGAAATAGTTGCCCATCTAGTAACAGCAAACAAAGCAGTTTGTAGTTTTACCAAAATCTTAAATAAAAGAGCACTTGGTACTAACTCCAAAATCTGCTTGTATCAGTTGGCTATTATACTGGAAACATCATATGGATCTGAAGCATTAATATTTACAAAGAAAGATGAGGAAAAACTGTTAATATTTGAAAGAAACATTCCACGGAAAATTTGTTGACCTGTAGGCCTATATGATGAAAATACTATGGAGTTGAGGATAAGAAAAAATGAAAAATTAAGAGAGCTATACAAACACCGTAATATCATAAAAGTGCCAAAGAAGAGAAGGTTGAAGTGGACAGGCCATATAATGAGAATGATGGGGAATAGAGTACCCCGAAATAGCATTCTGCAGAACAATAGATGGAACAAGAGGAAGGGGAAGACGAGGTGGTGAGATAATGTCTGGGAGGACACAGCTAGGATGAACATCAACACCAAATGGAAAAACAGTGCATTTGACAGAAGGAGATGGTCAATAAGGCCCTTGCCACATGTAATGTAAAAGTAATAGTTTCTTTGCATTAACAGCAATTAATAACAAAAGTTCTTGATATGCAAGTCATAACAAACTTAAATCTTAATCATAGCCACTGTCCTCACTATCAAGAGTTAAAAAATAAGGACTCCCACCTGTGACATTTGATTCATCATATATTTATAGTGGCTCTTGAAGCTTTGACAGATGTTGGACAACACAGGTTCCACAGAATGTTTGAAATGTTGAATGGTGACTTATCACGTATGGTATCATATATATAAGACTTTGATACGTTTTTGTACATGCTTGTTTTGTTCCTGTGTAACAGCGTGTACAGCTTTTATTAATGTACAATTAAACACCTACAGAATAAATTGTTGTTGTTGTTGTTGTTGTGGTCTTCAGTCCTGAGACTGGTTTGATGCAGCTCTCCATGCTACTCTATCCTGTGCAAGCTTCTTCATCTCCCAGAATAAATTACAGTTCACAAAAAGCTGAACGAGATGGGTCGACATGAATGAGCAAACTTGATGGTGGAAGAATGAAACCAGAAATTTCGAAGTCCACACAAAGTTGTCACCAACACAGCAATAAATAGTCCTTATAGCAATCTGTAGTCTATTCCAGTTCAGGCAGCCAGGTTCAAATTGTACATATCAAAGATGATGAGTCAGGTCTCCACTTGATGTATGATAAGACTGTGGATATCCGACCACTACCTATGAAGGTGTTGGTGGCAGGACAAGGTGATACTTTCAGGAAGAACTGCCTATCCAGAGTTGCCATCGATATCTTCTGTAGCAGAATTGATGTTGTAATCCAGGTGAAATAAAAGCACCCTTTGTTTGGAAACATTTCAGAAGAGTAAAAAATTCCTGTATTGTTTTTTGAAGGTAATTAAAGTTAATCCCTCTTTTCATCAATATTCCTGTAGCTCCCGCTGAATTGAAATATCCAACACATTTAAGACTGTATATCTTACCTATCTGACAGTGTTAATATTGTCACCGTTATTTGTCTTCATCATGTGTTGTACGATTCCCATAGCTGACCCATCGTAGAGGAGGAACAGTAAGCTTTCAGCGACATAAATATAAGTTTGTAACAATATTCTGAGAAGGATAGTTGCTACTCACCATATAGCATAGATGCTGAGTCACAGATAAGCACAACAAAAAGATTTTCACACTTAAAGCTTTCGGCCAATGGCCTTTGTCAAAACACACACACACACACACACACACACCTGCAGTCTCAGGCAACTGAGTGTGGTTTCAGTTGCCTGCCTGAAACTGCAGTTGTGTGTGTGGATTGTGTTTGAGAGAGAGAGAGAGGGAGGGAGTGAGTGAGTGTGTGTGTGTGTGTGTGTGTGTGTGTGTGTGTGTGTGTATTGGCATTGGCCGAAAGCTTTAAGTGTGAAAATCTTTTTGTTGTGCCTATCTGCGACTCAGCACCTCTGCTATATGGTGAGTAGCAACTTTTGTTCTCAGAATATTGTTACATTCCATCCTGTATTTTCCATTGTTTGATAAATACAAGTTTGTTGCTTCTGAGAATTGAATATTGCAGGATAAACTATCAACGTTTTTATGCCCAAATAAATACTCTTGTGTTTTATCTTACAGCCATACCTCAGTCACACTTTTGTAACACACTTATTTTTATTGAAAAGGATACTGCTCATGAAACTTACTGTAAGATTAACAGTGTGTGCTGGACCAGGACTCAGATCCAAGAACTTTGCTTTTCACAGGTGATAGACAAGGGCCCAGGTTAAGGTCCGTACCGAACGTTATCATCTGCCAGGATTTTCACATAGTACACGCTCTGCTGCAGAGTGAAAATTCATACTGGATATTGCTAATGTTTTAACTACACAATTCATAGAAGTATTGTTTTTTTTAAATATATGTTTTAAATTTTTTATTTGCTCAATTCTAGAAAAAAAAAGTTAGGATTTTTTCTGTTAGGCCTTGGAAGTTATTCTTTTGTGGACACTCATTCCTCTGCTCAGAAAATGTTGAGCCGAAGTGCTTAAATCTTTAGACAGTTCTTCCTCTGCTGTTTTCGTGCTCTTATGTTTAACTGCTTTTGGTGACTGATTTCATTATCTTGTATTCTTTAGTTTCTGGCCGATGCTGCCCATATATTATTTGTAGATCAGTGAATGATACTGATTTATACTTAAGATATTTAAAGTTAGTTATGTTTTACCTTCTGCTGTCAAGAACTGATGCTGAGGTATTATCTTGTTGTTGTATTGTTTTTGTGGTATTCACATAAATGGATCTGAAGACACTCTGGAATGGTAGTATGATCAGTTATTGCTAGGTCACCCACAGAGTTGAATTTGACACTAGTCACTTGAGTCAAGCCACTGCTGTATTAATTGGATAGTGCCGGAAGCACTACAGCACCTTGAGATAACCCATTCTTTACTGTGAAAGATTGATTGTATTCCACTTAATGCTGACACTGAAAGAGCAACTTGTGAGCATGTTGTTCATGAGAATGATCATCATTTTCATTGTAATTCACCATTAGTGTTTGACCATGAGACATCGTACCCATGCAGGATTGTGCATATAGCTCAACAAAAGTTGCTGCTGTTTTTTACCTCCTCCTCCTATAGTGTGACTGAGTTTAAGATTTCTGTACCACTAACTTCAAAACAGCTTCACTTGTTTTGGAAACTACTTCGCATGCTTACTCACACAACTATTAAGTATTAAGTGTTCAGGGAGTTTGAAACAGATCCCTTGTGATTACACGGAACTATAGCTTGGCTTTTTATTAATATAGTTAGTGCACTGAAAACTCTCTGTAATATGTAAAATCTCTCTCTCTCTCTCTCTCATATTGTAATTTTTGTTAACATTGACACAGATTAATTTAAATTATCTCTGAATTATTACTTTCTATTCCCCAAGCCTTAAGGGCCAACTTCCACCTGAAGTGATATTTTGATGTGATCTTATTTCAGTGATTCAGTAGATCTAGCATTCTTGCTTCTGTGAATCATTTACGTACAGGAACCTAAACCAACAAAGTGGACACAATCAGCAGAAAATCAATAAAACCATCATTCAACTTCATAAATATGAACATCTTAGGTTAGACCTTACTGTTTCTGTGATTGAAATGATTTGATACTTCAAGTGTACTGCTACTGTTCACAATTTTATTTGTACTGCACCTTTCAGATGTTTAAACTTACATTATCAGATCAGTTTATTTGAATTAATAACCACATATGTGTTATAAGTAAATGGGGTAATCTGTGGGACAGTATCCAATGCTCACAACCAACTTTTTCTGTCATGTTTACATAATATATTCTGAAGTAAACAAAGATGGCACCCTGCTGACCAGAAGAATGAGCCTGTGGCCACTAGATGCATTGCTACAGGTTACCTCAAAGTCATATGCACAACACATAGATGCCTTATTAATTCACATAAATCCTCATTATTGTGAAGGTTTAAACTTCTGATACACAGTGTGGAAATAAAATAAATTGCAGCTACTAACAGTAAATTTATAGTTTCAGTTGGTTTTTCAACAAGCTGTTTTCATGCTCCTAGGTGTTCATCATCTCATTCGCACAGAAAATCAACTAGGCATCTGCTTCAACTGCTTACACACTGTCGGATGAAACCATAGTCATACATCAGTCTTCAGGTTTCTGTTCCCTTGTGTAATAGCCATTCACCAGTGGCTGGTTACACCTCACACAGTTGGGGCCAGTAATCAGGAAGTGTAATTTTCTCATCCTAATGTCACAGCACTACCAGCTTCCTTTTCTGTGTCACATTGAAGGTGCTGCCAGTGGTATTGTTGCAATTTTGAGAGTTGAATCCACTGCCTCATAATTTGTAAGTTCCAATAATTTGAGTTATATGGAAAAAAGTGTGTTTTCAAACACTAGTCCATGTCCAGTTGTGGGACTGAGTTTTGTGACAGCCATCTTATCAAATGTAGTAATGCAGATGGGACAAACAACTAATACTTTTAATGAGGTGGTGTATACTTCTGGCATACAGGGGAATTTCTTTTACTTTGCCATTTTGTGAACTATTTAACGCACATTCATTAATGCTATGCTACCTATTGGTATAAATTTCAATCATCGTTTGTTACATTTTGTGATCTTCATAAGGCAGTACAATAAATAGCTATGGAAATCTCAACAGTTTAATTTAAAGTTTGTATTATGTATTTCCTTTTATAATGTAACATGTTTTGTGTGGGATGGTTGCTCTGTTATTGGATAATGTAACAGTATTTTGTTTCTTTTTATTTGCTATTTTACAATATTGGTATTTCTCTTTCTTTTTTAAGACAGGAGTCAGTGGAGAAGAATAAGTCAATGCCATTGGATCCCAGTACTGAAATTTCAAATACAGTTCAAGCAATTGAAACCAGTGTGAAAAACAGTAACAGAGTTAAAAAATCAACTTTATGTGGATTTTTGGATATGATTGAAGTGAAAGGTAAGGCATTATTGTTGCAGGAAGAAACCTCATATATATCTGTATTTGGAACATGAAATTATACTAACTAAAGTCTCAGTGCTTATTTTTTACAAGATAAATAAGTGTTCCAAGGAGCCCACATGTAGGTATCCTTTGCACCTTCATCATTATGAGTGGTCTTCTATTATTTACAGTTAACTGTTTAAAAATTCCTCGGAGGAGCTGCAGCAGCTGTCTGCCACAAATAACTAATTTAAAGAAAACATATTATCAGTCAAGACTGTCAAATTTTCAAAAATTCATTTTCTTTGTAGGCTATATCTTGCGCAGCATAGTTGTTGTTAAAGCCGTATCCTGTATAGCAGAGAGTAAAAAATGTTGTGTTTCCTCCAAGTTACATCAAGTTAATTTGCTGAGGAATAACTCAAAAATGTTCATGGAGTATTATTTACCATTCCTCCTTGTTTTTAATACTGTAGTACCTGTATGCTGGATTCACAACTATGTGTCAAGTTGCTCCACTTTTCTGGGGTTATTTTAAGCCTGATTTCCACTGTTTTGGAAATAATAGTTTGCATCACCATTTATATCTTGCCAACCACTGTATACCAATTGAAATACAAACTCTTAAAGAAGGGAGACCATGTAGTGTGAAAACCAGCAGTATACCTAACTTCGCTTATCAGTGTTTAGAAATAATGACAGACTGCCTGAAGACCATGTGACTTCTTATATATTTTTCACTATACAGACACATGAGTATCAAACAATAATATTCCAAAACTTGTTTTGACTCAGAAATAGTCATTTTTAGACGAAAGACACTAGCAGTAAGGGGTTTCTGTTGCATTGTCAACAATAATAATATTGTTGACAGTGAAACAATTCTGTAGCCTGAAGGTGACCAGTGGCTGCTCATAACAGGTGATGGGTTTGTGAAATGCTTATCAGTGTTGGCAGCATTAGTGTCAGGCTGGACGGTTGACCCAAGAATTGTTGCCTAAACCGGAGGGGCACACGAGATCTGTCTGCCCAGTGTCTCAAGGCCATTGAAGGCGTGATAGTCACCCTGAGAATACACAATGTGCGTGCAGCTTGTTAGGTTCTACAGTGGCTGTAACTGTCCTGCTCATCACAGGTGGGAAACATATACCTATTATCCACACAGTTTCGAAACATTGTAATATATTCTTAACTTCATGACTATAAAACAGTGCTGGGGAACTGAAAGGTATGTGTGAGGATGGAGTGGGGACAGGGAAGGACATATAGGCAGATGGAAGATTGAGGCTAGTGGAGGTTGAGGAGAGGTGGGTGGGAGGGTTACAGGAACAAAGGATATTTTCAGGGAGAGATTCCATCTGCACAATTCAGAAATTTCTGAGCAAGCCCAGTTCAGATTGTTGAGCTTATTCCAGTTTGAAACTGCTCTCTGAATCTGTATAGCCTCTGATGATACGGAAATATGGCTAGTACCATGACCTAATGCCCATAAAACAAAAACTACCAAGAATACATAATATCTTTTGGTATATGTCAATATTTGTTTGTCTGAACATTTGTTCACAGTGTGATGGACAGATGTGAGCAGCTTGAGTTGTTCTTCCCGTGTACGGTTGCTAGATGTCCCAGTTTTCCAGTTTCAGATTCAAGAAATCGATGTCCTGAAAAATACTTTTGGGGCAGCAATTTGTCCCAGACTTCAGAGAAATATTTTCATACTGTATATTTTTTCTCCAAATTCTTGCATACATCTATATTTCTATTCCAACAGTTTGGCCTCAACAGCCAGAGACAGTAGTCGTGTGTGTGTGTGTGTGTGTGTGTGTGTGTGTGTGTTCATGTGCGTGTGTGTGTGGGGGCGCGCGCGCGCCTAATTTGGAAGAAAGCCTTTTGGCTGAAAACTTACTTATTGTTAACAGTCTTTCTGTTGTTCCTATCTGCAACTTAACAACTCTGCTGTGTGGTGAGAGCAATGTATCCTTTTCATAACATTGTCATTATATTTCAACTATGTTAACCCCTAGAAATGGAATTTTTTTTATTATCGTAGCTGACTGAATCATTCAAGGAGTATTGTTGCATTGTAATGCTGCTCAGTTTCCATTGTTGACCCTCAGTTGAGTTTAAGCTTTGCGCAGTTAATTTGTTATCAAAATCCTCGATTGTTCCAAGTGAACATAAAACATGAGGGAGGAAATATTCAGAAGACTGGTACTTCATAAAATGAGGGAAGTGACTACGAAGTAGGAAGTGTAATTCGGAAATGTTATGTTTCTGTTACACATGTGGGAAGAGCAAAAAGTAAGGATCCTCTAGCTAACATAAAGTGTGAATCAAATGTGTACTCTGCAAACACTTTAAAGAAATGTTGTATATTTTGTTTCATATTCATTTAATCAGGGCAAATTAGCGACAGCAGCAGAATTAGCAATGTGCTACTGTACCATGGAACATCACATGTCTTTGAGATCAGAGGATTGTACTTCTTTAATGATTCTGAAGCAGCAAACATTGTGACATTGGCGAGAACAAAAGTAAACAGCAATTGTGAGATCATGTTAATGTGACACTGTCAAACAAATACGCGATGATCTTTCCAAGGTCCATTATTTTGGTATAGCTACGGACTCTAGTAATCAAGAAGCCAAGAAAATATTTTCACTAATTGTTTAGTATTTTACATCAAAAAGTGAAATTATGTAAATTAACTTCTATGCCAAATAAAACTGTCTCTGTAATACATACATTTTCCATCATTACCTTAGAGGAAAACAAAATTGATAAAAGTAAGAGCATATCATTTTGTGGTGATAGTACCAACACTAATTGTGGAGTACAGTGAGCGGTACAAACAATTTGTTAGCAAAATTGATAGGTGAAGTAAATGAAAGTCTTGTAGGGGTTAGATGCTCCACACAAAAATTACATAATGCTGCAAAGGCAGCTACCAACTTGATGAGTGTTGATTGGAAACATTTGTGACTGAACTTTTAAATGTCTTCTTCTTATACACAGTACAGGTGGAGCATCTTAAAGAATTAAGAGAGTTAGTTGACAGAGTGTATCATGCATTGTCTTCACATACAAAAACAGGGTGGATATCTTTGTTTGTTACAGTAGAGAAAGTACTGAAATTATATTATGTTCTTAAGTCATTCTTCCTTTCAGAAGGAAAAAAGTACATAAATTTCTGACAACTCAGTTTCAGAATGTGCTGACTGAGCCTTATTTATCAGTTTTACACTGTCAGATGTATTTATTTCAGAGACAAATACTTAAACTCAAGAAAGCAGATAGCAGTCTTATACAAGCAGCTCCGATTTTACAAGATGTTGGAGTGATAGGATGGTGTAAAGAGGAAAAATTGCACCACACAAGGTGACATTTATCTCGGAGAAAATGGATGTTGCATCAGCTGGGAATATTCCAACATTTCACTCTGGTATTAAACAGTTTTATGAAACATGCGGATTACTTAAAGAAAAAAAAAAGCCAATGAACTTGAAACAATTTCACCTTTTCAAATGGATGTTCTTGGACTCGGAGCCTATTTGGAATTAAGTGACAGGGATTAATATTTCTGCAAGCTAAAGGATTACCAGTAGAGGATAGCGCATTGTCTGGCCAGTTTTGTTTTGCCAACAATGTCACTGTATCACAACTCTTCAGAAATAGTGATAATTGGTCTAGTAAATCATGTCAGGAGAAATGGTGGAATTTCTTTGAACAGTGTGGACACTTAGAGCAGCATTCACAGTTACTAAATCCGTGCAGCTTCATCTTTAGTATTCCAGGCCGCAGTGCTAATGTGGAAAGAAGTTTCTCTACCACAAATGTCCAGTGAACTGTGGAATGAAATAGATTAAAAGTATCAACAGTTAAGGCAATAGTATAACATGTTTTTAATTATGAAATGAGCTGCACTCACTTTTATGATTATGTCTTTCAGCATCAGGATCTTCCCTCTAAAGCTCCAAAATACGATAAATACCAAATGTAGAACAGTGAAGAAAATTTGAAATAGGATTTTTTAAACTTCATGCAACTAAAACTCTGCATTTGGACCTATTTTAATATTTAATTTTTTGTCTCATAATGCAAAGATGTTAGAAAAAGTATCTGGGTGATTTATTACATTGTCACAAGTATAGTTATTATAATATTCTTTCTTTGGTTTTATTAAGTTACTTATACATAGTAGTAATTACGATTTATATATTTTATTAAATCAGTTGATTGCAGCGTTGAGTTTTTCGCACGAGACAATTTGGACAAGCTGCAATTAGCAAGTCAAATGAGAGTGTTCAGACGAGCGCACATCAGGCAGTGCTTTGGCTATGCAGCTGACTTACCAGCTGTAAAGCGAATTGCGAGCTACTAGTATTGCAAACAGCGAACAAACTTATAATCAACTGATCACAAGTTGCAGAGTTGATCATTTACCGTGTGTGCAGTCCCACTAATATGAATGCACTGTATAGTATGGAAGCACAATAATTATAACAGTAAAAGAATAGTGCCAGTTCTAAATTCCATACTACTGGGGTAACAGATAACTGTCTACACTGCTTCTAGACAGCCACATTGGAATCTGTAAAGTTTTGTCTGTCTGATTAGTTAGGTGTCTTGTCATTTGGAAAAGAATTGGAAAAATAAACTCAGGCCTACTAGTTCACCAAAAAAATTTTAACTTGTGTGTTGTGGATTTGAAGACTTGAGTGCAGTTGAGCAGCAAAATAGTTACTGTGTAAATGTACCTTTGCGTTAAATTTTTTATTCAGGTACATCCTGCAGAGTCTTGTGACAGTGATATAGTGACTCTGCAACTATCTTCTTCTCCTCCTCCTTTCTTTTAATGTGGCAACAGCCACAACAGTGGCTACTTCCTAAGCAGAGAACCTGCTTGTGTGAGCCATTTCTCTTCTAACATCAGAGACTTGCTGCAACATTTTTTAATCTCCTGACTAAAAGGGGCAATTTGTGCGCCTTTTTAACTTTTTTTGAAGCCTAAGAGATGTGTCCTGGTTTCTGCTTCCCATATTACATCCATTTTTATAGTCAGTTTAAAAGACATGTCCCAGTTTGTTAGACACAAATTAAAGCAATTCTAGTCCCACTCCAGTATGACAGGCTGTCTGCATGAATGTACTTCATTTTCAGTCCTGCTCTGTGATACGTTTCTCATCTGACACGGACAGTTGGTTATGGTCGTGTTGTGTATAGTTGCATCTTTTCTCAATTTGCTGTTATACTAGCACTTTTTGCCATGTACAAAGAGTGCAAAATATTCATTACTTTTATATTTTAAATGGACTGATTATAAACGAACAGTAGCTAAAATGTAATACAGTTTCTGGTTATTGATTATAGATGACATAGCTGCTGTGCACAAAATTTTTTGCATTAATCCTCAGAAGTAATAGTCATAAAATATTACCAAATTTTGTTCATATTATGTGATATGTATTTGTTGATTAAGATTCGACTATTTTAGTAATGGAAGGTATCTCACAATCTCACATTGCCCTTTTGACAGCTAAACATATTTCATACAGAATGAGATTTTCACTCTGCAGTGGAGTGTGCGCTGATATGAAACTTCCTGGCAGATTAAAGCTGTGTGGCAGACCAAGATTCAAACTTGGGCCTTTGCCTTTCGCAGGCAAGTGCTCTACCATCTGAGCTACGCAAGGATGACTCACGCCCCTTCGTCACAGCTTCAATTCTGGCAGTACCTCGTCTCCTACCTTCCAAACTTCACAGAAACTCTCTTGGTAGAGCACTTGCCCGCAAAAGGCAAAGGTCCCGAGTTCGAGTCTCGGTCTGGCACACAGTTTTAATCTGCCAGGAAGTTTCATATTTCATTCAGCTTATCTTTTATTTTCATCTACATCAGTACTATGCAAACCACAGTGAAATGTGTGGTAAGACATGGGGAGAATAAATGGTTTAAATGCCTTTCTGTGAATTGTAATTAGTCTAATCTTGCCTTTGCAATCTCTGTAGGACTGATACATAGGGTACCATAGTGTCTTCTTAGATTGCTCATTTCCAGCTGGTTCTTGAAACTTTGTAAGCAGATGTTCATGTGGTAGTTTGCATCTAATTTCCCGTGTCTGGCAGTTCTGTTTTTTTCCAGCATCTCCGTGATGCTCTCCCGTGGATCACACAACTTGTGGCTATTCATGTTACTCATCTTTGTAAGTGTTCATTATCTCCTGTTAGTCATTTGATATGAGTACTACCCACTTGAAAGCTATTCTAGGGTAGGTTGCATTAGTGTTTGTAAGTTATCTCTTTTGTATTTGAATTGAGTTTTCCAAGTATCTATCACTGAACTGAAGCCTGCCACCTGCATACCTACAGTTCAACCTATATAAATTGTTACACCCAGTATTCGTATAAGCAGATCAATTCCAGTTGCGACACATTGATATTGTAGCCATAGAGCACTACATACATTTTTCTATTTCGTGAAGTTCAAGATTTTGTATTCCTCAACATTTATAGCACTTTGCCATTTTTGTGCTGCTTTGGAATCTTTATCTCTTCATTTCATCCATTCTCTCATTCATCATGTTCTGTAGATCCCATCAAGAATGAGAAACTTCATGGATGTGGAATGAGTCAGATTAGATTATCTTCAGTTTGTTAGTGATGGAGAGGCTGTAGCCATTACAAACTGTACATGCAAAAAAAAACTTTGCCACTTGACCAAGAAACCACTCTCAATCCTGCATCTCAGAATTACAAGGTTTCTAAGCTTCTGTTTTTAAGTAATGTGTCCTAAGCCACAGCTAAACTCTTTCCTGCAAAAATATAAGAATGGTGTATACCACCTCCAATAGAATCCAGTATCAGTACATTCACAATGAGCATTCCCAGAAAGATAAATATGCTGCCTTGGATGTACACTATGTGGAAAAGTATCTGGACACCTGGCTGAAAATGATTACAAGTTCGTGGCACCGTCCATCGATAATGCTGGAATTCAGTATGATATTGGCCACCCTTAGCCTTGATGGCAGTTTCCACCCTCGCAGGCATAAATTCAATCAGGTGCTGGAAGTTTTCTTGGGAAATTTCAGCCCATTCTTCATGAAATGCTGCACTGAGGAGAGGTATTGATGTCTGCCGATGAGGCTTGGCACAAAGTCGGTGTTCCAAAACATCCCAAAGGTGTTCTACAGGATTCAGGTCAGGACCCTGTGAAGGCCAGTCTATTACAGGAATGTTGTTGTCGTGTAACCACTCCGCCACAGGCCGTGCATTATGAACAGGTGCTCGATCGTGTTGAAAGATGCAGTCACCATCCTCGAGTTGCTTTTCAGCAGTGGGAAGCAAAGAGGTGCTTAAAACATCAATGTAGGCCCATGCTGTGATAGTGCCATGCAAAACAACGAGGGGTGCAAGCCCCATCCATGAAAAACACGACCGCACCATAACACTACCGCCTCCGAATTTTACTGTTGGCACTACACACGCTGGCAGATGACGTTCAACGGGCATTCGCCATACCCACCCCCTGTCATCGGATTTCCACAGTGTGTACCGCGATTCATCACTCCACACAATGTTTTCCCACTGTTAAATCACTCAATGTTTACACTCCTTACACCAAGCGAGGCATTGTTTGGCATTTACCGGAATGATGTGTGGCTTATGAGCAGCCGCTCAACCATGAAATGCAAATTTTCTCACTTCCCGCCTAACTGTCATAGTACTTGCAGTGTATCCTGATGCAGTTTGGAGTTCCTGTATGACAGTCTAGATAGATGTCTGCTATTACACATTACGACCCTCTTTAACTGTCAGCAGCCTCTGTCAGTCAACAGACAAGGTTGGCCTGTATGCTCTTGTGCCGTATGTGTCCCTTCACGTTTCCATTTCACTATCACATCAGAAACAGTGGATCTAGGGATATTGAGGAGTGTGGAAATCTTGTGCGTAGACATATGACACAAGTGACACCCAATCAGCTGACCACGTTCAAAGTCCGTGAGTTCTGTGCAGCGCCTCATTCTGCTCTCTCACGATGTCTAATGACTACTGAGGTTGGTGATATGGAGTACCTTGCAGTAGATGGCAGCACAATATACCTAATATGAAAAACATATCTTTTTCGGGGTGTCCGGATACTTCTGATCACACAGAGTATATATATATATATATATATATATATATATTCGAGTGCTGTGAATCTCAAGCAGTTTATATTGGCCAAAGGGAAAGGACTTTTAAAATTAGGTTTCAGGAGCATTTACTCACTACAAAGGTTAAACATAATTCCACCTTTGCCAAGCACCTTAAATCCAGTGGCCATCAGCCACTGACTTCAGAAACTTGAGGGTTTGGCACTACGCTCCTGAAGGTAAAAGACTCAATCTGCTTGAAGAGTTTGAAATTGTTAAACATTTATGCGCTAGTAAGGATTTGTGACTCTGTGATCAGTTATCAAAGAAGAATCATGTTTTCTATGATTGCGTGTTTCCCATTTTCAAACAATTTATTAGTTTTTAGCTTCTCTTGCCCGGAAGGTGTCCTGGGGACACTTCCTTCCAAAGTTTCTGCCAATCTACAACCAGACACCAGCCAGTGGCTGAAGTAGACACAGGCTGCTGGTAGCAGGGCTTTGCGTTCATCATCTCTATCAGTAACTGATTCAGAGACGTCCTCACAATCATTGAAATCCTCTAAGGACAGGAGAGAAAAGAAAAAGTCCTCAAAGGAAAAGGTCATGCTGGTGACCTCCACGCTTTCAGATCCCTCCTATTCCACTCATGTGGCCAAGGTGGAGATTCTGGCAGCCCCTGAGTCCCTGGTTCACACCACACAATGGACCCCAGAACCTGTGTATATTGATACTATAACCCCTCAACCGGTGGCAGCAGGTGACCATAGGTCCTCCTTGGCCTCACAGTATATCGACAACATTACTCCCCAGTGGAATTGTAGTGGTTTTTCTCACCATCTGGGTGAGCTACGATATTTTTTTTAAGCACTTCTGCTGCCTTCTGCATTGCCCTTCAGGAGACTTGATTTTCAGCAACATGGGCCCCGGCTCTTTGTGTATACCAGGGATACAAGAATCGTGCTACCTGTGACAGGGTGTCAGGTGGTATTTGCACTTATGTTCTGGACACAGCCCTTTGTGTATACCAGGGATATAAGAATCGTGCTACCTATCACAGGGTGTCAGGTGGTATTTGCACTTATGTTCCGGACACACTATATAGAAAACTGTGCCTCATACTACACCTTGGGAGGCTGTGGCTGTTTGGGTAGGGGAATTTCAGGATATTACCATCTGCAATGCTTACCTTCCTCCTGATGGTGACGTGGCTCAGAACATACTGTTTGCATTGGTTTCTCAGCTCCCCTCACCTTTTGTAATCTTGGGGGATTTCAATGCCCATAAGCCTTTGTGAGGTGGAACCTTGATCACCAGTCACAGCCAAGACCTCTAAAACTTAGTGGCACAACTTGACC
Source organism: Schistocerca serialis cubense (assembly GCF_023864345.2). Lineage (NCBI taxonomy): Eukaryota > Metazoa > Arthropoda > Insecta > Orthoptera > Acrididae > Schistocerca > Schistocerca serialis. The sequence goes on along the minus strand of NC_064643.1, from coordinate 170,001,305 downwards.
TTTGCCTCTTGAACACTGGTACCCCCACACACTTCATTGTAGTGCACCAAACTTTCCCGGCCATTGACCTTTCCATTTGCAGCAAACGTCTCCTCCCATCTATCCACTGGAGAGTCCACAATGATCTGTGTGGTAGTAACCACTTCCCAATCTTCCTGTCCCTTCTTCAGCATCACTCCCCAGCACACCTGCCCAGTTAAGCTCTCAACAGTGCTGACTGGAGTGCTTTCACCTCTGCAGTTGTTCTCAGCTCCCTGCCGCATAGAGATGATGAGACAGTCCAGAATGTAACTACGGCCATTCTTTCCACAGCTGATTTAGTGTACCCCTGTTTCTCAGGCCCATCTGACAGCAGACATAGGTGGTCATCAGAAACCACAGAGGCTATTAGAGATCACAGGTGGGCTTTCCAATGCTGTAAGTGGCACCCATCGCGGGGGAGCACCTCTTTGCCTTCAAGCAGCTCCGTGCCCAGGTCCACCATCTAATAAAAAGACGGAAATGAGAATGCTGGGAACAGTATGTTTCAACCATAGGACCACATTTCTCTCCTTCTCAGGTTTGAGCTAAGATCGGGTATTGCTACAAGTACCAGACACCTGCAGTTGTCCATGGTAATCCCTTGAATGGTGCTGTCTATACTGACCCAGATGCCATCACTGTTGAGAATTATCAACCTGCCTCTTGGGTTCTAAAACAGCGGGTGGAGCAAAAGCAGTTATCTTTTACTATGTGCCACCTGTAACCATACAATACTCCATTCACAGAGTGGGTATATGCCAGTGCCCTAGCCCACTGCCCTGATACAGACCCAGGGCTGGACTGCATCCACAACCAAATGATCAAGCACTTATAGTGCATGCAGAATTCTGTGGCCACTAGACGCACAGCCAGCAGGGTGTGCGTGGGGAGAGCAGCGGTGGTGGGAGTTACGGGTAGGTGCTGTAGGGGAAATCCCAAGCACTTGAGTGCCATTCTAAACTGAAGCCTATGCTCACATATTCTGTAAGTATAAAGTGGGGCCCTCCACATCCGTACTTGAATGGTGGTCATTCAAAAAGCTCTACTGTCATCTCTGGTTTAGTTAGTGTCAACAAATAATTTCACCAAAAGTGAAGTGATTTATTTTCGCCTGGCTTGTTAACCATTTGTAAGTTTCAAAGAAGCATCATGAGTGGCAAATTTTCAGTAAAACCTATATTTTCTCTGGTTGCCATACAAAAATTTGCTTCTTTTGCCAAAATGCAGTGGAGTTTACACAGGCTCACCTCACTAATATGTTGTGTAGACACAGTTGCAAAAGAATTCTGAAAAAGTGGTTTATTATGTTTAATATGTGAGGAACTAAGGAAAAGTAAGATCAGTAGCTTATGAAAAAGCACATTCTTGGCACAAAATAAATGTGTAGTGTCTTCAATTATATTGTTCCAAAACCCATAGCATTTCTTGCTTCATCAGCTATTGATGGTCCATAAAAGTTGCATTCTTTCATCGAAAGTGGAATAACATGGTAAATAATGAAATTCTGCATAATAACCATGTCACAAATTACTCTCCTCTTAGCATGCTGCTATTTGCCAAAAATTTCATTTCTGTATCTCAAACCATTTATGAAATATGAGGAATGTTGTAGATATCACTGGTGTGGCTTGATCACATCTAAGTGTGTTATGTCAGCTCAGTTTTCTCAAGATTGGTGGCAGACAGATATCTCCAGCCTAGTCTGAAGAAAAATTCAATATGTTAGCTAAACTTCACACACTGCAGGCACAAAATCATAGCAACCTCTATTTTTCATTACAAACTTTTCCAGATTTCATGTAGTATCTTACTTCCATGTAAATATCACAATTACTGTGACCATTAATGAAATGATGGGCACGCCATCATGAAGCTGACATATATATCTATAAGTAAAGCAAAAACATTGTTTTTTATCAGATAGTTTCTGTAAAATCGTTTGGTATAGGGTGCAGGGTGTGTGCCTTGATTCTGTCATCACCAACTGGCTGAAAGGTTTCAGACACTTGTTGGCCTCCCCTTCCAAACAAACAAATGAACTCGCCCAGCTTTTTGGTGAAAATTGGTCACTGCACCACCGTATCCTGCACTTGCTATACCAGTGGTTTGTCAGCATCATATCCTTGCCACCTTCAACTCCATCTGGAGCAAGGGCAAGCTCCCATTACAATGGTGAGAAAGCATCATTGTCCCAGTGCTAAAACCGGGCAAGCACTTTCTAGAGATGACAGTTAACACATAATAAGTCTCACCAGTGGTCACTGTAAGTTGCTTGAACATATGGTGAGCCAGCAGCTGTGTTGGCTCCTTGAGTTCGGGGTTCTTATGGCTCCGTCCCAGGACAGTTTTCACAAACACTGTTTCACTACTGAGAATCTTATTTGCCTGGAGTCTGCCATCCAAATTGCTTTTGTCCAATTTCCACACCTTCTGTCTGTCTTCTGTGACCTGCAAAAGGCCTGTGACATCACATGGCGACACTATATCCATGCTACTTAGCACAAGTATGGCCTCTGGGGTATGCTCCCAGTTTTTACCCGTGAGTTCCTGTCGCACCGTACATTCCAGGTTTGAATTTATGCCTCCCACAGTACACATCATATCCAAGGGCTGGTGATTAAGACCAGCCCTCACTCTACCTGCTCTTTTACTCTTCTTGCCCCGTCTTTCATGGCCTGTTAGACTTGTTTACCTTTTGTGTCTGTGTGCTTCTCTTGCTCTGTCTGTGTTGCTAGTCTTTCCTAGGAAATTTCTGAGTTGAGTACATCTGATAAGTGACAGGGAATGCCAGTGTATGTCCCCTCATTTCTGCTCTGCTTTTGAGGGCTTCTGGCTACCTCCTAGATGGGGCACCTTGCCTATCTTTCTTTCTCTGTCTCCCTGTCTTCTTTGTATCCCTTATTTCAGCTTTGTTGATCTTTGGTAGACCTTAGGGTTTTCTTCTCCTGGGTTTTGCATAGTTGGCTGTCTCTGATCTACAGTCATATAGATCTGTCTGTCTGAGGAAAAAGGAACTGATGATCTAGTAGTTTTGCCCTTTTAATCATCCAGCCAATGAGCCAACCAACCAATCACTGAAAGTGAATAACTGAGTATGGCATGGTTGCAGCAATTCAAGAAATGTACCCAGAAAAAGCTAATTTATTTAAAAACATCAGTTTGTCAGCTGACACTGTGGCTTGAACTGTAAATGATGTTGCTGGAACTATAGTAACTCAGTTGTCTGACATTTAAAGTGGTTCTCTTTGGCTCTGGATGTGTCAACAGGTGTTTTAGATACTGCCTAAGGGGTTAATTTTTATTCAAGGTATAAGCTGCTTGACATTCACAGCATTCATGCAATAGCCACAGGAGAAGAAATTCTTAAAGGAGTAGAAAACGCTGTCAGAAAAACAGTCTTCAGTGGAAAAACTCAAGGCGTATCAAACTGATGGTGGCAAAACGTGTGGAAAAAAATAGGGGTGTTGTTGCTCTCGTGTCAAAGGCATACGAAATGATGGTGTATCATAGACCTTAATCATATATTGCATCTTTCATCAAAGAGTATTTGTGCGGAAAATGCTTGGATATGTCAGAAGTTTCAAAGCCAGTCATGACAGCTGTTAATTTAGGAGATCACATGCTCTCATTCATCAACAGTTCCTCAACTTTATTTAAGAGACTGAAGAAAATGATTTACCATATTATACAGCAGTATGCTGCCTTAGCTGTGAAAAAGTGCTGATGCAATTTTTTGGGCTCCAAATAACAATCAAAATTTTCTTGAATAAAGGAATCATCGTCTGGCTAAGTTACGAAACAATGAGTGGTTATGGAAGTTATCGTTTTATACAAATTTAACTAAACATGTGAATGACTGGAGATAACCAGCTATAACTAATTTTTATATTCATATTACATCCTTTCAACAAAAAAAGTTACATGCATTTTAATACGTGCCAAACATTCAGTCAGCTGCCGGGCTCTACTTCTAGTAGATTTCACAATTGAAACTTTGAGTACCAAAAATAAATTTTGAGTCTTGTTTTCCAGATTTTGATGCAATTGCAGACAGTATAAATATTGAAACTTCCTGGCAGATTAAAACTGTGTGCCCGACCGAGACTCGAACTCGGGACCTAGTTCGAGTCTCAGTCGGGCACACAGTTTTAATCTGCCAGGAAGTTTCATATCAGCGCACACTCCGCTGCAGAGTGAATATCTCATTCTGGGAGTATAAATATTTTTCAAAATCATTTTAACACTATTGCAGAAACTCTTGCCCCAAAATTAAAATGGAAGAGATTGATTTGGAATGTAGTGATTTTTGTAAAGATAAATATTTAAATTCATCATTGCTGGAGTTTTATAGGAGTCTTTCACTCACAAAGTTTGATCAGTCGTGTAAGTTGTCCTGTGACTTTTTTTCCACTTTCAGCACTACTTATCTCTGTGAAAAATGTTCTCCTAAATGAAATATACAAAAAATATTTACAGAACTAAAATATTTGATGAGCATTTGAAGTTGCTGCTGTTAATGTCCATTAGCAAACGTGATCCACAACTGCAAACAATTGTAAGTGGGAAGTTACAACTACATAAATCTCATTAATTGTCATTACAATGCTTAAATATCATTATGTGGATTGTATATGTATGTCACTTAGGTACACTGTAATTAACACCCATTAAGTGAAACACTTTTTTTCCATAGGAAACCACATGGAACAGGTCAGTGTACAGTATTGTATTTTTTTTTATTTTTTGTACAGTATGTCCTATTTCAGAAGAAAGTTGTCAAAAGATTTATGTTTATGCCTATGCTTCAAAATTTGTCAAAAAAGGAGACATAGCATTATCATTAATTAAATTCGTAGCATGCATTGTTACTGCCTTATTGGTATTTTTAATGAACCTGTGTTGTTAGCAATGACAAATTGGAACTTTAGTTCATGAACACTTGCAGTGAATTTGCAAGATCATCATGGAAGCCTGAGCAGTGGTACAGGTGATAAGTGCGATGCGAGGCACATTATGATCAGTACATCTGACTGAATACAGCATTGTCGGAGCTTCTATTTCTCAGAGTGGTGGTTTATAGGAAAACGTGTGATTTAGTATTCATTTATAGTGGCCAAAGAGACCGATCTAGCCCAGAAGATGCTTTTTGTAACCGTTGTTAAAGGTTGACAAAAATATTGATAAACAGACTCTTTATGGGAAACATTATTCATAAAGTGAGTCATTTTCTTACAATTTCTTCTACTCATTGTGAATCAGTTGTTATGGGAGGTGCTCGATAAGAAGGTTCAATAGTAATAAAAAAGATTATGGGGGGCTTGATATCGTGCATCTCTGACCTGTTACCGTGTATCGGATTGATGGTGTTTGCAGACCAGTGTTGGCCCGCAGGCTGTAGTTTGGAGACTCCTGTCGTAGAAGATAGGTTAAAGGAAGGCAAACTAACATTTATACCATTTGTAGTCTTAGAGAATGATTATGACAATGTTGACTGGAATGCACTCTTTCAAGATATGAGGGTAGCAGAGATAAAATACAGGCAATAAAATGTTATCTGCAATTTGTACAGAAACCAGACTGCAGTCAGAACAATCAAAGGATTTGTAATTGAAGCAGTAATTGAGAAGGAAGTGAGACAGTGCTGTAGATTATGCCTGATGTTATTCATTCTGTGAACTGAAAAAATAAAGAAAGAAGCCAAGGAAAATTTTATTTGGGCTTAAAGTTTAAGGAGAAGAAATAAAAACTTTTTGGATTGCTGAAATTTGGTTAGAGGGGGCAAAGGACTTAGAAGACAACTGAATGAATGGACTTAGAAGAGTACTGGATGAATAGTTTTTTGTAATGAGATTAAAAGGTGAACATCAAGAAAAGTAAAATAAAGGCAATTGAACATAGTTTAAATCAGGCTCTGTCCAGAGAATTTGGTTAGAAAATGACAGTAAATAGTTTGGAAGGTAGGAGACGAGATACTGGCAGAAGTAAGGCTGTGAGTACCGGACGTGAGTCGTGCTTCGGTAGCTCAGTTGGTAGAGCACTTGCCCGCGAAAGGCAAAGGTCCCGAGTTCGAGTCTCGGTCGGGCACACAGTTTTAATCTGCCAGGAAGTTTCAGTAGTAGATGAGTTTTGCTATTTGGGCAACAAATTAACTGATGATGAGCAAGGTAGGGACAATATAAAGTGCAGACTACCAATAACAAGAAAAGAAATTCTGAGAAAGAGAATGAATCTACACCTAAATGAAACTTAAGTGTTACTGACTCTTTTTCTGAAAGTATTTTTCCGGAGTATAACGTTACGCGGAATTGAAAAGTGGATGGTATGCATTTCAGACAAGAAGAGAATAGAAGCTTTTGAAATGTAATGCTACAGAATACTGCTGAAAATTATATGAGGAGATTGAGTGACTAATAAAGAGGTTGCTGTTGTTTTGGTCTTCAGTCTGAAGACTGGTTTGCACAGCTCTCCATGCTCCTCTGTCCATTGCAGGCCTCTTCATATCCGAATAACTGCTGCAACTTACAACCTTTCGAATCTGCTTACTGTATTTGTCTCTGGGTCCCCCTCCATGATTTTTACCTCCTGCACATCCCACCAGTACTAAATCGGTAATAACTCGATGTCCCAAAATGCGTCTATCCATTAGTCCCGTCTTCCAGTCAGGTTGTGCCACAGATTTCTTTTCTCCCCAGTTCCGTTCAGTAACTCCTAACTAGTTATGTGGGCTATCCATTTACTTTCATCATTCTTCTGTAGCTCCACATTTCAGAAGCTTCTGCTCTCTTGTCTAATCTGTTTATCGTCGTTTCACTTCCATACATAACTGCACCCCATACAAATATTTTCAGAAAAAGACTTCCTAACACTTAAACCTATATTTGATGTTAACAAATTTCTCTTCTTCAGAAATCCTCTTCTTGCCATTGCCAGTCTACATTTTACATCGTCTCTACTAGGATCATGATCGGTTATTTTGCAGCCCAGTAGCATACCTCATCTACTACTTTCTGTGTCTCATTTCCTAATCTAACTCCCAAAGCATCGCCTGATTTAATTCAACTACATTCCATTATCCATTATTTTGCTTTCGTTGATGTTCATCTTATATCTTACTTTTAAGACACTGTCCATTCCGTTCAGTTGCACTTCCAAGTACTTTGCTGTGTCTGACAAAATTACACAAAGATTTTATTTCTTCTTTGTAAACTGTAATTCCAACTCCCAATTTTTTCTTTGGTTCCTTTACTGCTTACTCAGGGTACAGATTGAGTAAGACAGCCATGTCTCACTCCCTTCTCAAGCATGCTTTCCTTTTATGTCCCCCAACTGGTTTCTGTATGAGTTATAAATAGCCTTTCACTCCCTGTATGTTACCCCTGTGACCTTCAGAATTTCAAAGAGAGTATTCCAGTCAACATAGTCAAAAGCTTTCTATAAGTTTACAAGTGCTATAAACCTAAGTTTGCCTTTCCTTAACCTATCTTCTAAGATCAGTTGTGTGTACCTGCATTTCTCCAGAATCCAAAGTGATGTTCCCCAAGGTCATCATTCTAGCAGTTTTTCCATTCTTCTTCTGTAAAGAATGAAAAGGTACTGTATTGAATTGGGGAAAATTTTTTGTCGCAACTTGACTAAAAGAAGGGATTGGTTGGTAGGGCACACCTTAAGACCTCAAGGAATTGTCAGTTTGGTAATGAGAGGAAAAGGGGGTGGGGGATAAATTATTGTAGCAGGAGACAGGCGGTGATTACATATTATAGCAGGAGGCAAGGGATTATTACAGTATGCAGGTTCAAATGAATGTAGGTTGCAGCAGTTATGCAGAAATGAAGGGACTTACACAGGATAAACTAGTGTGAAACAATTGCGTCGACCAGCTCCAGACTCGAGACCAAAACAGTAACAACTATTCTGTGTGTTATTCAGCTTTACAACTAATGCTCCTTCATGCCATGTAGTTAATAGAACTTTTCAACCCATGAATCTAGATATTTACGTAATTTTAGAAAGAACAGGTAATGATTATCGTTTTTTTTGTCTTATTTCATAATGTATGTTTGGCAGTAGTTTATTGAATATCTTCACAGCAGTGTACCTATTGCTGTTCTAAACCGTAGACAAGAAGGCAAAATCGGCATGAAAATTATTTTTACGTCTTGTATTGTGACTGCATAAAGCATAGTTCATCAAAGTCGATTTTTGTTATGAGGATGAAAAAGCAGAAGAAAACAAATGTTAATGTACTCGAAAGTGATTGTGAGATTTCAAGATAATGAAAAAAAGATCCTGCAAGATGTTCAGTTATCTGCTTTATACAATATTCTGACTGCTGATTTATGATGAATAAAAAGTTTATCTACTCTAGGTGTATTGCCCCTGAAGATAATTCCATAGGGTAAAATGGAGTGGAAATGTACAAAAAAAGCTAGCACTCCTGCCTTTAGTTCAAAATAATGAGAGGCTATTATAAGAGCAAAACATTCAGAACTGAGCTGCTTGATTAGTTTAACTATGTGTGGCTTCATTTTCATTTTTTCTCTTAACTGGACTCCAAAGAATTTTAAACATGATGTTTCATGTATTATATGACTATTAAAGTCTACAGCTGGTATGAGTAGGTCATTATTGATTATTGGATGGCATAATTATGAGTCTTTGTGAGATTAAAAATTAGACTGCTTGTTGTTAATTGCTTGTCCGCCTGCTCAGTTATTGTATGAGCTGTGTTGGCTGAGGTTGAGTTGGAGACGTTCATTTATATACTTGCCATCAGCAAGCATTGCAGTTTCTGAACCATGCTTTAAAGTTGTTGTAAGAAATAGGAGTCAGTCCGGTATCGATCATTGTCACTCCCCATATGTAATATTTCCCGATTTCATGCCTGTGATAGTCTTTTAATGGAACTTACTGATTTCTGATATGAAAGTAAGACTGTCCAAGCAGGAGGTATGCCATTAACACCATAACAGTTTAATTTGCCAAGTGATCCACATGATCAGTGTCGGCGAGGTCACAGAATATACCAAGAGAATAATTTTTGGTCAGATGTTTGAGCAGAAATCATATGATGGATTTTCATCTGAATTTTCATAAGTGTTATATTGATCAGCTGCTGCTAACTATGTAAATGAAATGTCAAAAAGTTTGTCTCTTCAAGGCCTAGCTATTTTGTTCACGAAAAGTTAAATTGGTGTAGCAATTGTGGAATTCTTTCTTTCATGTTGAGAAAATTAAACAAAAATCAAATTACTGTATAAACTGTAACTTCTATGCTTTCTATTGGTCTGTATACTGTTAATGATAATAGAATCCAATCAATATTTAATGTTTTTTGAGCAAAACCTGAAAATAAAAATTAAATTTGGAAAAAAGAGTCAAGTGAAATGATTTGTCTAAAAATAAGAAATAGAATGGATTAGGGAAGCTCTGATATGTTTCACTTGCTGTACACGTTTTTGAACATCGTTCAAAAGCACATCAAGTGTTTCTCCTGATCTATTTTAGTTCTTACTTTTAGACAAAGCATTGTATTGTATTGTATTGTATTTTTTATTGGTCCTGTTGTCTACATAGCAGCTTATGCATAAGACATTAGGCAAGTCAAGTTATAAATAAACAGGCTGAAAGTCATTTCAAGGCATACATATTTAAGGTTACAATAATACACTTTACATGTAAGCATTTATATAACACATTTCATAAATTTAAATATTCTTCAATGGAGTAAAAGCAGTGATGCTGTAAATATAATCTCACAAAATATTTGAAACACTTTCTTTCCTTCAAAAAATATATGACTTTATTGAGAATCAGTTACAAAAGCCAAACTGAGGTGCTGTTAACAAGTTCTGCTCAGTTAAACGATTTGGGCCAGATTATCAAACATGTTTAAAAAGCTTCAAAGATGATGTTTAGGTTTCTAATTAGACGTAGTTTTCTTATATCAGATTTTGTAGGCGGGTGCTTCTAGAGCATATTTAAGTCTGTCAGGAAATATTTCCGAATTAATTAATTAATTCATTCATTCATTCATTAGCTTAAGTTTAAGCCTATGGAGTCAGCATAAGATTTTATTATTGGTGTTTTTAACTATCATAGTCACCTGAATTGCTCCTTTTTAGCAAGCTGATGAATTTTGTAATCTCCTTAGAGGTTGTATTTTTTTAAATTAGTTTCTGCAAAAGTAAATCTATGCATCTCTATTTGGTTGTAGATTAGTGGCTGCAATGCACACTGCAACTGTGAGGAATTAAACACAGTTTGAAAGCGTCAGCATTTCTGCCAGAGCTTTTTTGTGGGAGTTCATTTTCATTGTATCTCTCTTTCTTTCATTCTTCTTGTGCATTAGTAATTTCTACCGTAAACCACGGAGCTGTGCACCTAAAGTAAATGAAGTATTTATTCAGCACAAGTGAGCAGTAGAAAGTCCTATATTATATAAACTAGGTGACTGCACGCTTTGTTGAGTCCTCCATAAGGATCTTGGAATTCTCATACCCACACTCACTTCTCTGTGCACATTTACTCCTCATTTCATTGTGTTGTTGTAGTAAAATTCAATTTCAAGTAAACGATGATTTGCACAATCACTATACAAGACACAAAAATAATTTTCATGTAGACTTTGCTTCTTTATTTATGCTTTGATATGGAGACATGAACTCTGATGCAAAGTTATTCAACAAGCTGTCATCTTCTATATAGCAAGAAACTGGGAATACCCACCAATTAAAAAAAATTGAAACATTTACTCATTAGTAACTTGTTTCTACAAAATTTACCATTTATCCGTACTCAAGAACTGAACATTTCTGTTCACTATATGGCAAGTAACACTGTTCATTATAAAGCTACACAACACATAGGAGGGTATTTCAAATAAACCTAAACTGAATTGAATTGCAAAAGATGTAGGTAATTATATTCGTTGGAAACTACCATTCTAATCAAGTAAATGCAGAGCTATTCAGAAAGTAAGTTCTGATCAGTCACGAAATGGAAATCACTGTGAAAATCAGAACTGTTTTATGTGCAATAGGTAGCTTCACGTTTCAGCTACTTCTCTACATAATCACCACTCCAACTTAGACATTTGTCATAGTGTTATACCAACTTTCCATAACCCTTATCATAGAAGAGAGCCACTAGTGCTTTCCACCACTTCTCTGTGCTGGTCTGTAGCTTGTTAAAATGTAGTCTTCATAGCCAGTGGTTCATGTGAACAGAGGGGAAACTCAGGACAAGACAATTATGGGCTGTGTTGTGGGTGATCAAACACTTCTCTCGGAAATGCTGCAGGAGCATCGCCCATGCAGATTGTGGCCGCAAATTGTCACGAAGAACAAAATGCATGACAGTTATGAGTGGACTGCACAGCGTGAGGCGAAATCTCTCACCAGGCCCTCATACGTGGTGGGAGACAGTTTTTTCTGGGCATCTTTCGTCGCTCACTGTGCGCTCAGAATTGAAAAGAGTGATGTGCCGCAATCAACGGGCATACTAGAGAAACTACCCAGTACATTCATGCAAAATTTCATCGTATTTCTGCACTGGTTTCCATTTCGCGACCGATCATAACTTACTTACCAAGTAGCCCTTGTATTAAGCTACCAATACAAGTTAGACAGCAACTGTTTCATATAACTGGGGAAGCAGCAATCACCTGCCCCCAGCCCCTTCCACCCTCCACTCTCCCTAGAGGAGAACCTCTCCTTCTAACTTAGTAGTTTATATTAAGCTAGCATAAGTGCCATTAATGATAAGTAATATGGTGGTAAGTTGTTGTTAATACAGCTAACATACCAAGATTTCTTGATTTTCTTATTTTTGGTAATGTGTACCTGTCACTTGTTTCACACCACTAGCAGTTGTTCTTGGTATGATCTACAAAACATGTATGAATTAACTGAAAACACACACACACACACACACACACACACACACACACACACACATTCTTGCTTCGCTATATATATTGTACAAAATAGGTTAAAATATGGCTTTGAATGCAAATGTTTTTGCTAATTATTTTGAGTTTTATGTAACTAGCACTGTATACTGATTTCCTAGAAGCTACATCATATGTTTTGGTTGTAATCTGCTTGCTTACATATACACTCCATACAAGGCTTCAGCTGTAAGCCCATTGCAGCTAAAGTGAATTTCATTTATATATTGCATGAATTTCATTAACAAAATCAAATGTTGCGTAAATGATGTTCGCAGTTGTCAGTGGTCATTGTGATTCTATGTTCTTCTTTTGTAGGACATCCCCTTGATGATCAAACTTGGCTCCTTTTATTGAGGTGTTGTGGGAGCTTGCTGCCGGATGAAGTTCCTTCAGCACGAGTGAAACTTGCTGACAGGGTGTGGAAATTACTGAAACACTCAGGTAATGTGTGTGCAGAGTGCTTTGTGTAACTGAACTGAGGAGTTTACACAAATAGAAGGGTTAGATGAGATGAAGAAATGAATTTATCGGGTAAAAGGGACCACTGCAGAGATATATAATCATATCACATTGTTATTGAATTCAAGATATAAGATTTAAAAAAGTACTCACGCTCCAGTCATCCATAGTGTTGAGAAAATGTAGCTGCATGCATGTGCTCAGAAGAAAAACTATCTTGAAGTGTAACTTTTCTGACCCAGTTCTTGTTTATGTGGGTATATATTGCTCAACATTTCTGCTGTATAGGGAGCAATTATCTTCTCTCGTTATTTTTTTTTTTCCAGTAAACTAAAAAAAGACACTTTTTAGTCACAAGTGATAAATAAACCCAATTGCAAAGTACTTAGCTGAGGAGGCTACCAAATAAAATTTCCAATATTGTCCTTAGGGTGCTTACAATGCTTTAGTGAGCACATGTGTGGTGAGTGCAGCATCCTGAGCCATGCTCAGTTTGAGAACATTATTCCACACAAGTGACTTATTGTTTTGCATTCTGCTCTTTTTCCTTGTACACTTTCACCAGTGTTAGTTTCCACTTCTAATTGTGCTATGGCACACACTGTATATAAATATTGCTCTTCGGCATCCTTGCAAGCCTCTCAGCTGGGCACTCGAATGGCTGCTACTAATTGTGATGTGTTCTGTATAGAAATCCTATATATTGGGCACCTCTGGCAACCCTCTCAGCTTGGTGCCCCAAGTGCTGGCTTGTCACTTGCGCCTTAAACTGGCACTACCTAGAGCTGTAGCAGATTTCTTCTTATGACCTGGTGCAGTTACGATCCCTCATCTCCTCTCTGACTATACTTCACCTCTTAGCTCATAAACCTTGGTGGCTTCTTTGATGTGGACTGAGCTTCCTTGAAGATTCCAATTTTGGTCCCCCCCCCCCCCCCCCCTTATGTCCTTTCTTGGCTAACAGAGTATTACCCCATTAATAACTTTGACCTTCCACTCTTCAAAATTTTCTCAGTAGTGCAGATTGTATGGGGTAGTTCACCCGATGTGACATGCATCCCATCAGGTGTACAGTTCCACCTTATTAACACATTTTTATTAGATTGCTTTCTTGTCTGTCTGTTAGCTACAAATTTCCCGATGAAATAGAGACTTGAAATATTAGACACGGCCCTGAATTCGATGACAGTGCAATATTAACTCACTTTCTTGTCATTCTGTTCAGTAGGGATTGGGTGGGGGTGAGAAGGATTGGTAATGCCCTGCAGGACTGATGTGTTGTGTGGGTGGTATCGGAATGCATTCTGGGTGGTACGCGAGCGGATGGGTGCAGCAGAGCTGAGAGAAGTGGGGTGGGGTAGGGATGGGGGTGGGGGGTAGGAGATTTGTGCAATATATGTGACACACGCATGTGCGGATGAAGCCATGGGTAAAAAGCTAATGTATATGTAGTTGTTTGTATGACAAAAATGTAATCTCATGAAAATGTTGAAAATAGATTGAGAAATTTCACACTCATGTGACTAAAAAGCAGAAAATAATTATTTCAATAAAAATAAATTTTTAATAAAACTTGTTTGTAAATTGGACTTTCGTTTGATGCAGCTCTCCTTACTACTCTATCCTATGCAAGCCTCTTCATCTCCAAATAACTACTGTGACCTACATCCTTCTGAATCTGCTTAGTGTATTCATCTCTTGGTCTCCCTCTACGACTTTTAATTTCCACACTTCCCACCAGTACTAAGTTGGTGATCCCCTGATGACTTACAATGTGTCCTACCAACGGATCCCTTCTTCTAGTCAAGTTGTGCCACAAATTCCTCTTCTCCCAAGTTCTAATCAGTACCTCCTCATTAGTTACGTGATCTACCGATTAATCTTCAGCATTCTTCTGTAGCCCCACATTTTGAAAACTTCTATTGTCTTCTTGTCTAAACTATTTATTGTCCAAGTTTCACTTCCATATATGGGTACACTCCAGGCAAATGCTTCCAGAAAGGACTGCCTTACACTGAAATCTATATTCGATGTTTACAAATTTCTCTTCTTCAGAAACACTTTCCTTGCCATTGCCAGTCTACATTTTATATCTTTTCTACTTCGACCATGTTCGGTTATTTTGCTCCCCAAGTATCAAAACTCATCTACTACTTTAAGTGTCTCATTTCCTAATTTAATTCCCTCAGCATCACCTGATTTAATTCGACTACATTCCATTATCCTCATTTTGCTTTTGTTGATGTTTGTCTTATATCCTCCTTTCAAGACACTGTCCATTCGGTTCAACTGCTCTTCCAGGTCCTTTGCTGTCTTTGACAGAATTACAATGTCATCGGCAAACCTAAAAGTTTTTATTTCTTCTCCATGGATTTTAAATGCTTTTCCAAATTTTTCTTTTGTATCCTTTACTGCTTGCTCAGTATACAGATTAAATAACATTGGGGATAGGCTCACTCCCTTCCCAACTGCTGCTTTCCTTTTATGCCTCTGGTCTCTTAAAGCTGCTGTCTGGTATCTTCACAAATTGTCAAGACCCTTTTTCTCCCTGTTTTTGATTCCTGCCACCTTCAAAATTTGAAAGATAGTATTCCAGTCAACATTGTCAAAAGCTTTCTCTAAGCCTACAAATGCTAGAAACATAGGTTTGCCTTTCCTTAATCTGTCTTCTAAGATAAGTCATAGGGTCAGTATTGCCTCACATGTTCCAACATTTCTATGGAATCCAAACTCATTTTTTCCAATGTTGGCTTCTACTAGTTTTTCCAATTGTCTGTAAAGAATTCGTATTAGTATTTTACAGCCACGGCTTATTAAGCTGGTAGTTGGGTAACTTTCACACCTGTCAACACCTGCTTTCTTTGGGATTGGAATTATTACATTCTTCTTGAAGCCTGAGGGTATTTCGCCTGTCTCATACAGACGGAAGAGTTTTGCCATGGCTCGTTCTCCCAAGGCTCTCAGTAGTTTTAATGGAGTGTTATCTACTCCCAGGGTCTTCTTTCAACTGAGACCGGTAACCGTCGCAGTCTGATCCCTTTAATCCCACAAACCATCTCCTTTCAACTTAAGTCTTTCAGTGCTCTATCAAATTCTTCACTCAGTAACATATCTGCCATTTCATCTTCAACTACGTTCTCTTCCATTTCCATAATATTTCCCTCAAGTACATCGCCCTTGTATAGACCCTCATATACTCCTTCTATCTTTCTGCTTTCCCTTTTTTTGCTTAGAACTGGTTTTCTGTCTGAGCTCTTGATATTAATACATGTGGTTCTCTTGTCACCAAAGGTCACTTTAATTTTCCTGTAGGCATTACCTATCTTACCCCTAGTGATTTATGCCTCTACATTCTTACATTTGTCCTCTATCCATCACTGCTTAGCCATTTTGCACTTCCTGTCGATTTCATTTTAGTGATTATTTTCTTTTTCGCCTGCTTCATTTACTGCAGTTTTATATTTTCTCCTTCCATATTTAAATTCAGTATCTCTTCTGTTACCCAAGGATTTCTACTAGCCCTCATCTTTTTACCGACTTGATCCTCTGCTGCCTTCGCTATTTCATCTCTCAAAGCTACCCATTCTTCTTCTACTGTATTTCTTTCCCCCATTCTTGTCAGTGTTTCCCTAATGCTCTCCGAAACTCTCTACAACCTTTGGTTCTTTCAGTTTATCTAGGTCCCATTTCCTTAAATTTCCACCTTTTTGCAGTTTCTTCAGTTTAAATCTACAACTCATAACCAATAAATTGTGGTCACAGTCCACATCTGCTCCTTCATTTTAGTGATTATTTTCTTTTTCGCCTGCTTCATTTACTGCAGTTTTATATTTTCTCCTTCCATATTTAAATTCAGTATCTCTTCTGTTACCCAAGGATTTCTACTAGCCCTCATCTTTTTACCGACTTGATCCTCTGCTGCCTTCGCTATTTCATCTCTCAAAGCTACCCATTCTTCTTCTACTGTATTTCTTTCCCCCATTCTTGTCAGTGTCTTACAGTTTAAAACCAAGCCTCTTCCATGTATACAGCCTTCTTTCATGATTCTTAAACAAAGTGTTGGCTATGATTAAGTTGTGCTCTATGCAAAATTCAACCAGGTAGCTTCCTCTTTCATTTCTTACCCCCATTCCATATTCTCATACTACTTTTCCTTCTCTTCCTCTTCCTACTATCGAATTCCATTCCCCCACAACTATAAATTTTTGTCTTCCTTTACTATCTGAATAATTTCTTTTATCACATCTTACATTTCTTCAATCTCTTCATCATCTGCAGAGGTAGCTGTCATATAAACTTGTACTACTGTGACTACTGTGATAGGAGTGGGCTTCGTGTCTATCTTTGCTACAATAATGCATTCACTATGCTGTTTGTAGTAGCTTACCTGAGCTCCTATTTTTTTTGTTCATTATTAAACTTGCTCCTGCATTTGATTTTGTATTTATAACTCTGTATTCACATGACCAGAAGTCTTATTCCTCCTGCCACCGAACTTCACTAATTCTCACTATATCTAACTTCAACCTACCCGTTTCCCTTTTTAAATTTTCTAACCTTCCTGCCCAATCTGACATTCCACACTCTGATCCATAGAATGCCAGTTTTCTTTTTCTTGATAACGATGTCCTCTTGAGTAGTCCCACCCAGAGATCCGAATGGGGGACTATTTTACCTCTGGAATATTTTACCCAAGAGGACACCATCATCATTTAACCAGTGAAGCTGCATGCCCTCAGGAAAAATTACAGCTGTAGTTTCCTCTTGCATTCAGCTGTTCACAGTACCAGCACATCAAGGCCGTTTCGGTTGATGGTACAAGGTCAGATCAGTGAGTCATCCAAACCGTCAACCCTGCAACTACTGGAAAGGCTGCAGCCCCTCTTCAGGAACCACACCTTTGTCCAGCCTCTCAATAGATACCCCTCCATTGTGGTTACACCTATGGTATGGCTATCTGTATCGCTGAGGCATATCTACATGCAATAGACAATTTAAACCATAACAGATTGCGGACAAAAATCGTACAGGCATACAATCTCTTAGATACATTAAAACCACCATTTTTTTCTTTAATCATTGAAGCCATGCTGGGAGCCAGACAGACAAAGCCCTGTGGCACTTACAAGAGAGGGAGGGGGGGGGGGGGGGGGGGGGACCGACACCGAAACGTATACTTAGACAGCTTATCATCTCAAAACAACAACAAAATTTCTGGTGGATATTAACAATGACCTGTTTATGAGTGAAAGAGCTGTTCTATCTGTAGTTTCCATTGATTGATTTTACCGAGTGACTTTCTTCCATCCTACAACCATCTGATGTTTTCCTTTGCTTCTCCTCTCAGTGCTCATGCTTCCTCTCCTTTTTTGTGTTTGATTCACCACCTACCAAACTGCAAATACTTCCGACCCATGGCGTATGAATGATTGTCCGTGCACAACACAGACTTCGTGGTTCTGTGGATTGTTGATGCAGCATCTGATGCCCCAGATTCATTCCTCCGATAGTTACAATTATATTTACTTCTGTTGATCCCACTTCATCCCTCAACCTGACATACTTTAGCTTTTCTTTCCACACCTGCCTATGTCACACACACGTTTGATCCTTGACCTAGCCCATCTCTTCTCCCTCTCTCTTGGCTTATCACAACATGCACACACTCCTATACCTCATCATTCCTTTTACATGCTTATATTTGCATATCTGTACGTGTTTCTGCATGTATTTGTGTATTTTTTACACATTTTTGTGTGTCTTTTTGTGTATCCAGCTCCTCTCACAACCATCAACACCAGTTTTGCCCATTTCTGCATCCTATTTCCTTTACACCTTTCCTGCCACAATGGACCTCTTTCTCCATCCTTCTGCACCAGTTCAGAAAGTATCCCTGTCCCTGGCTAAAACCCAGTCCCACATCCTGTTTCCCAAATGCTGCCTAAAGCTTGTAACTCCCCAAAGGCCGTAATTGTAAAGATTCCTTTTTCTGCATCCCACCCCTCCTTTCAGAGTGACCTACACCTTTTCAGATTCTGCCAATCCCTGGCCCTCACAAACCTGGTACTTCATGAACACTTCTCCATGCACAGGCATCCCAGAACCACCTCCACTCTCTCCGCAAGAGACTACTACTCTTCAGTACCTTCTCCATACATCACATCTCTGAAATTGGATTCCTTGCTCTTCAGCATCTGGAGGAGCATTCCAGAAACCATCTCAGTAAGTTATCCAATCTGCTGACATCCTACTGCCGCCTTTGGGCACCACTATCCAACCCTTATCGTACCCACAGTGTTCCTCCTCATCCGCCCTTCATAGCAGCTAAATCCTGCCCAGCTGGCCTTTTCAGCTTGCCACATCTTCAAAACTTCCTACCAACTCTCCACCAAATCGAGAACCAAAACAATTCCCGTGACACTGTTGTTAACCTTTCCATCAAAATCCTCAGCTCCACAGAAGTTTGTTCTATCCAAAGACCTCACCTTCAGTCTTACACCCAAATTTAACTATTCTGGACTTGTCAGAGGCGTACTCTCCTTCTTGTGGTCCCTACAATGGAAACACTTCTTTGCTGCCTATCCCTCCAACCAAAACTGCCCTTATTCCAACATTCAACCCTGCCTCTTCCAGTTCATACTGTCATGCAACCATGATCTTCCCCCCCCCCCCCCCCAACCTAACCATTCAATGGTCACCTTCCAGGAATTCCTTACCTCTAACTTAATCTCACCATCTTTCTTCAGGTCCCTTCCTCGGAGCATCAACCTTTCATTAGAAGAAGGAAAAGCCATATACAACCTCAAAACAAATCCTGACCTAATCATCCTACTTGCAGGCAAAGGTTCCACCACTGTTGTTATAAATCACAGTGCCTACCTGGCAGAAGGCCTCTGCCAGTTACCTGACTCCACCTATAAATTCTGCCGGAGTGATCCCATCCCAAAAGTCCAACACAACCTCCAGTCCCTGCTTAAAGCTTTAAGTCCATTCCGGAACATTTCCCCTTGAATCTATTTCTCTCATCGTCCCTATGACATCCCCAACACCCACCTTCTACGTGCTTCCCAAAATCCACAAACCCAACAATCGTGGACGCCCCATTGTGGCTGGTTGTTGTGCTCCCACTGAAAGAATTTCAGCCCTCATTGACCAACACCTCCAACTAATCATGCCTAAGCCAGCCTCCCATGTCAAAGACACCAACCACTTCCTTCACCAACTCTCCACCATCCCCACCCCATTATCTCCTTGATTCCAACTCATCACTGTTGATGTCACCTCCCTATATACTAACATCTCTCATGCCCATGGCCTTACCTCTATTGAACACTATTTTTCCCAATGTCCTTCAGACTCCAGAACCACTACCTCATTCCTCATACACTTTACTAACTTTATCCTAATCCACAACTGCGTCTTATTTGAAGGGAAGGTATATAAACAAATTCACGACACAGCCATGGGCACCCGCATGGCACCCTGCTATGCCAACCTTTTTATGGGCCATCTAGAGGAGACTTTTCTAGCCTCCCAAAACACCAAACCCCTAGTGTGGTACAGGTTCATTAATGAGATCTTCATGATCTGGACTCAGGGCCAAGACGCCCTATCTTTGTTCCTTCACAACCTGAACACCTTCTCTACCGCGCACTTCACATGCTGGGCCCCAGTCCAGTGTGCCCCATTCCTAGATGTTGACCACCTCCATACTGATGACTCTGTCTTCACATCTGTCCACATTAAATCCACCAACCACCAACAGTACAAGCGTTTTGACAGCTGTCATCCCTTTCACACCAGCCTGGCTACCCAAGGACGGTGTATCTGCAGTGAGAACAACTCCCTTGCTTAGCACACTGGACTCACATTCGGGAGGACGACGGTTCAATCCTGCATCCGGCCATCCTGATTTAGGTTTTCCGTGATTTCCATAAATCGCTCCAGGCAAATGCCGGGATGGTTCCTCTGAAAGGGCATGGCCGACTTCCTTCCCTGCCCTTCCCTAATATGATGAGACCCTCGCTGTTTGGTCTCTTCCCCCAAAACCAACCAACCAACTCCCTTGCTCAGTATGCTGAGAGTCTCACCAAGGCCTTCACATACAGACACTATTCCCCAGACATGGTCCGGAAACAGATCTCCCATGCCATTTCCCCTCACACCCCAATCCTCCCATCTCCCCCAAGAACCAACTGCAAGGGAGTGTACCCTTCATCACCCAGTCCCACCCTGAACTGGAACTATTGAACCAAATCCTTTGCCAGGGCTTTGATTACCTATCATCATGCCCTGAAATGAGGGACATCCTACCCCTTCTAAAGTGGTGTTGCGTCATCCACCCAACCTCCACAGCATCCTAGTTCACCCCTATGCCACTCCCAATCCCAACCCCTTGCCACAAGAATCTTATCCCTATAGAATACCCAGGTGCAAAACTTGCCCAGTCCACCCACCCAGCATCTTTTATTCCAGTCCTGTCACAGGTTTATCCTACCCCATCAGGGACCAGGCCACCTGTGAAAGCAGCCATGTCATTTACCAGCTCAGCTGCAATCATTGCACAGATTTTTATATTGGAATGACTACCAACCAGCTGTCCATCAGGATGAATGGCCACCACCAAACTGTGGCCAAGAGCAAACTTGACTACCCTGTGGCACAAATGCAGCTGAATGTAACACACTTGATTTTAATGGCTGCCTCACTATCTGAGCCACCTGAATCCTTCCCTCCACCACCAGCTTTTCTGAACTACACTGATGGGAGTTATCCATACAACACATTCTCTGCCCCCATAATTATCTGGACCTCAACCATGGTAACATACTGTACCCACACCTCCTCTGTCCTATCATCTCCTCCCCATTCTCATCTCCCACCCTATTTATTGGCAGACTGGCAGCCCTCTACAAACGCATCCACCTGTCTTTCCCTGTTCCTCTCCTTTACCCCCCCCTCCCAGCTGCCCCACAGCATACTGACGTTGCGCCTGATGTCGTTCTAGTCCCTGCACACTTCACCAGACAGTGTTCGTCTCTCACTCTCCACCCATACACTACTATCCCTTCCCCTCCCCCACTCCCTCCAGATTGCTATTTGCATTCCAAGTGATAGTTGCATTCTGGCCCGAGATGCTGGAGTTGGCGGTCATATTTGCATAAAGGTGCTTACTTGTGTGTATGAATAGTATGTGTCTCTCTTTTACTGATGAAGACTGTGGCGCTTCATGTAAGTGTCTTTTTAATTGTGCCTGTCAGCAACTTAATTGTCTTCTGTACAGTGAGTAGCAATCTGTCTTTTCCTACATTGTTGATATTCTTACCTGGAGTTTACATTGTTTGTAAGAGCACAAATAACCGCTTGTGAAAAACTTAATGATTGCTGATAGTAAGGGGCTGCATAGTAATTGGAACAGTTCCACGTGCCTATTGTACTGTTGGAATGTCTCTACCTGCTATCTACCAAAAATCACAGGCAAGGGAACATAAAATACCACTTACTCTGTTAGGCAAAGTGCATGTGTAGTGGAATAAATACCCAGCATCATGGTGTTAGTGCAGTGTTAATACCACAGCTCCGTGTATGTGTACCACAGAATGACATGCGCCTTATGTGCTGGTGCACAAAGTCTCTTATGTTGTCTGACTTGAGGTTGCTGCCAGGCAGGGAATTTACCTGGGGTGGTACGCTTGTCAAAGAATAACACAACTGGTCCAAGGCCAGCTCAGTGAGGACAGAAACCTTGTGTTGAGCAGATGGGCAAAAGTGGGCGTGCTCTCAATATTCAGTAAGCACAGGGACTGCAAAAGCATGACAATCCTTTTGGCTCTGAGAGTTTCCAGCAAGACATATTAGAGAAGTTACCACAGCTATAACTGGCTTGTGGTGCTCAAGAATTCACAGTGACATTGCTCTCTGATCCTTCAGTGTCACCTCTCTTATAATTCTGAAGCAGAATTTGCCAAGCATTAGGCTGCCCACCCACTAATAGGGAATGTGATACAGGCTAGTTTTATCCTACTGTTGACTGTGATGTTAGGGACTGCAAGTTTGAATATTTGATTCACACACTTGGCTGAGTGGCTGGTGGTGCAAACCTACCATTTGTGGGGTTAAGTCTGAATACTTCAAAGTCCGAATCCCTTCAAGCACATGCTATCAATATCACTAGAGAGTCCTGAAGAATAAAAGGCTCTAAAATATATGATTTTATTAGGTGCTGTCTATAGACAGCAACCAAGTGAGATATTGCGTACAGTAGAGCAGTTGTCATACTGTATCGGTTGGGGAAGCACGAACAGTTAACTTCCTGTGCCACCCATCAGTATTTAAGTTTTTTGTAATCATCCAGAATCACTATGAATGAAATCTGTTTCAGAAAGTGGTGACTGAGCAAGCTGTTGCTGCATAATACACTGGGCTTTTATTCAAGAGGTGTGGAATTTAAATTCCCTTCAGCTAACAAGATTTAGGTTTTCCATCATTTCCGTAAGTTGATAAAGGATTATACTGCGGTGTTTTTACTGAAAAGTTCGCTGATTGCTTCTGCATCCAGTTTTTGTCCCTAATGACCTAATCGTTGATGGTGTGTTAAACCCTTATTTTCTGTACTGTATTATGGAAAACAATGGCTGGCAACTTTCCCATTCTGTGCGTAACTGAGCCCTTGATGTACATTTCTGTAGGCTTCTTACTGTTCAAATCATTTCTGTATCATTAAAATTTATCTCATTAACTTGTCTTACAGTAGTCCATTGTCTTTCTGTTTGATGCATTTCTTTGTTAATATGTTAAAAAACTTGACTACCTTCTGGTAATGCCCCCAGAGCCTCTACAAAATGCATATAGAAATGAACTACATAAACACTATTGTTATGAAGTTGGAACTTAACCTTAGAAAGGTATAAAGCACACAATCAGAATCTGAACATTAACCCCCACCAGCAGACACAGTAAACAGCAAATTTAATAACTAACAATCAGCCTTGCCTGCCTGGAGTTGGAAGTTGATCCTTTGTGAAACAAAGGCAAAAGAGACGAGAGTGAGTGTTAAGAATGGTTGGTAGGGATAACAAATAATATCTTGTGTGATTTTTTTTTTTTTTTCTTCCAATTGTTCCATTTTCCCCTCACCATTTGTTCAATCTGGCGTACTGAAGTGGTAATCATTAGGCCTAAAAGCATCTGATCATTGGGTTAACATTGTTTTGAGCTGCTGTTGAAACTGCTACCTGTTAAATTAGTGTAAGTGTATTTTATATATATATTTTTTCTATTTATAATGTGTACATATTTTTGGTATCCCAGGTGCTGATCATTTAAGACTGTATTACGAGTATTACAATAAATCAATTCTACTGCAGGTTGCCCACTTACTGTGGATCACTACAATGCACTTCTGTATAGCCACCTGGAAAACAGAAATCTAATATCCTTGCCAAACTTTCTTGAGTTAATGGGAAATGTGGTGCCAACTGAGACTACGTATCTCTTATTATTGGAACTCATGTGTGAAGGTGGTAATATAGATGCTGCTGCGGAAGTAATACAGCATATGAAAAGGGAAAATTTGCCTGCAAATGAACGTATGTTCAATGCACTTTTGAAATGCAATGCCAAACTAAGGTATGAATATAGAATATAGAATGAAATGTGTAAGTTTCACCCATATTTAACAATACAGAATGACAACTTTTGTCACCAGGCTGCCAAAAGGGTAGATACATGGAAAAGAAGTCAGAAATAGATATTAAAACTCAGTCTTCTGAAACTACAGAAGAAAAAGATGTATCATATTGTTTAAAGATACTGACAAGGTTTCATGTTGTCAGTTTTGAGTTAGCCTTTGCATAACCTTTGTAACTGGTTACATATCTGTCATATAGAGATCATAAAGATGAGCTGCTTTACAGCAAAGTAAAAGTACAGAACTGAAGACTGGTGATTACTTTTTAAACAAAAATTAAAAGTGCTTGTATCACTTGTCCATTTACTTTCTACAGTATCATTTTCATCTGGTCTGTAAATTTCTCATTTTCAAGTATATTCATTTTCCTTACACTTTCAGAACTCCAGAAAAAGGTTTCTGTTTGGTTTTATCTGCCTCCTTAGCTTAGTGGTCAGTGTGGCTGATGGCCACGCAGAAGTCCAAGGTTCCATTCCTGTACAGGTCAGAGATTTTTTCCACTTTAGTGACTGGGTATTGTACTACCCTCATCATCATTGATTTGCAAGTCACCAAAACGACATCACATAAAAAAAATACTTCTTTTTTGTGAGACTCGTAAGAGAGAAAGGGGAGTGTGTTGTACTGTATGATTAATACATGCAACTTTTATAGCCAATAAAACAGCTTTTTTTTTTGGAGACTTTTTTGTTCACATGTTACATGATTATACTCTTGTAACAAAAAATAAATCCCATGTAAAAAGCATATAGGGTTGTTTAAGAAACATTATACCTGTTTCAATACCTCAGTTGATTTCAGTTTGATAATATTAACCATATAGGAAAATATCACATCTTTGCATATTATCCCTCATTAAAAACCTTGCTTTGTATCTTAAACCATTTAATAAATATATAAATTGCTCAGGTTTCATGGGGCACCCTATATTTAAAAGTGCAAACTGCTGCCATTTCAACCATTTATACATTGAAAGAAAACAGCTTTTGCCTTCTTAAGTAGATTACCTAATTTTCAGAAAAGTGGTGTCTTTCTCAGATGTTAAGAAAGAAAAAAACACAGGAAAGAAACACTCCATTGTTAGATCTTCATTCTGTAACTTGCATTATGTAGCTAGGTATTTCTTCTGTTCCAGTAAAATGGGTTTCTGTTTTATAGAAAATAGGATTTGTGTGTGCTACTATCAACCTTTGCTATTGTACCCTGTTTCAGAACTATTTCCCCTATTGAATGGCTCTTGATTAGTTACCATTGATATTACTATTTTTTAAATATTTGCAGAGACCATGAAGGTTGTCAAAAAATCCTTGAAACTATGCGAGCTGCTCATATATTGCCCAGTGTGGATAGCTTTGCATCATTACTTGAAGGTTTTGGTGAAGCAGGGGATATAAATGGTTTCAAAACAACTTACACAGATGCCACGGCTTCTTCAGTATCTTTTAGTGAAAAGCACATTTTAAATATTCTAAGGAAAACTGCCCTTTCAACAAATTACCAAATTTTCAGCAAGGTTAGTGACCAAGTTGTCCACATAAGCTGCACATGTGTGTTCATTTAATTGTTTATTCTAAATACTGATGTAACTTTTCTTAAGATTTTATTTTCCTTGTGGAAAAATTTGAATACTTCTTTTTTCCTCTTTAAGACTAGCCAAGTGTTACCAACATATCTTCTCAAAAACAATCAGCAACAACATTCAAAGTTATTTGTGAGGATACAAAATGTATGTTCACTTGTATTAGTATGATGATCTGAAATAATCTGAAGATGCACAGTGGTTTTGGTCACAGTGCAAGAGTAGAGTACTTTACACAAAATAATAATTATCGAGGAAGAAACTATATTTATAATACTTCAAATGTACCCTCTTAACAGCACAACACTCTTAAGGTAATTGACGCAAAATATTTCAACATACACAAAATAGTTGCAGAGCACAGGTGAGTGGGTTGTGTGTGTGTGTGTGTGTGAGCGAGCTGGTATGCAGACATATGTGTGCCGCACACACACACACACACACACACACACACACACACACAAAATAATTCATTTGAAAGTTAGAAACTTGCCAATAGGAAATCATAAGTAAAGTATGAAGTAAAAGTAACCACTCACCTTACAGTTGAGAAAGTGAGTGTACAATGCTTTCAGGGGACTGTTGTTGGAGCTAACAGACTAAGAAAGACAAATACCATTGTAGACCTGTGTGTGTGTGTGTGTGTGTGTGTGTGTGTGTGTGTGTGTGTGTTCGAGTGCGCCTGAGCGTGTGCACACTCACTCTGTCTAAAATATTTGTTACTATTATTATTATTATCAATTGTTGACTATATGAAGGGTTTTAATTATCACCTCAGAAAATGAAGTTATATTATTATTATTAGTATTTTTTTTTTTTTTTTTTTTAATTCTAAGCACATATGTGTCTGCAGCCCTGGTACACACCGAATTCCCTGTGCCTAAGTGCCATTACACTGCCACCCCCTTCCCTCTCTCCTCTCCTCCTTGCCTTCCCCCTCCCCTCCCCGTCCTCCTCCTTCTCCTTATCCTTCTCCTCGTCCTCCTGAGAGCCTACGCCGGTTGCGGGCACATGTGTGGTGAGCATGGGTCCCTGAGCAATTGCAGTACTCCTTTGCTGTAATGTGGTTCCCATGTCCTTTTATTGTATTCCCACACTCACCCTATCTTTGCCTGGTTTCCTGATGACAGCCTAGCTTTCACTCATGTCTTATGTTGTCTTTTTCTCCAGACTCCTTAGTTACTTCGTACCTTTTTTAACTACTTTCAGTCCTTACAGAAGATTTATTTCTATTCTTTTAACTACTTTCAGTCCTTACAGAAGATTTATTTCTATTCTTTTCCAAATCTCTCCAAAGCACAAATTGTACTGGGTAGAGCACCTAATGCTGTATACGGATAGGTGCCCAGGTGTGACCATTCTGTACCACAGTTCTGGGAAACTACATACCATATTCAAAACCTAAAATGGTGGCCAGCCCATTGTATTAGCATCACCTTGTCGCTGTACAGCATAGCCACCTGGCAATATAGGGATCATAGTGCTGGCATCTGCACTGTAAACTTTTTACACAGGCCAAAGAGTAGGTAACCATCTCCAGAGGGACTCAGGGGAGCACTCATCACTGTTGCCATGGTGGGGTGACAACCATGGAGAGAGCTCACAGCCGGAGTAGGTGACACCAAGGTGAACAATCTGCAATGAAGCAACTCAGACTTATCATAAGACCCTGGCAGTCTCTTCAGAACAGAAATCTTACTATGACGCTCACCAGTACAACTTGAAAGCGTTCCCACACTTGGCCGTACCGTGATAGGAAGGATGACGACCCCAGTCTCAAGAACCCTCTCACCACAGTCCTAGTCTATAGTAGAACAGATGCCAAGGCCTTTCTAATGACCAAAGCTTAATTTTTCATAGAACACATTGAGGACAAGTTTGGAGAGCTGGTTTCATTGCGAAAGACACAAAATAGCTCCCTGCTGATCATGGCAATGGACTCCGATTAGTTTCAAGCCTAACTTACCTTTACTTCTTCTATCCCCATTAAAATTCAACAAGACATAGGAATTACCTTTTGCCAAGACTTGACATTACTATTTGTTGAAGAACTAAATGCCAACTTGGGACACTGAGGGGTGTAGTTCATCATCTGTACACAGAAACGACTAAGGAGTAATACAGTTGATACAGGAGCATTTGTTCTTATGTTCATAATGACCACACTCCCAGAAAAGGTGGTGATCGTGATTTACCACTGTGGTGTATAGCCCTACGTGCAATCACCTATGCAGTGCTTCAAATTCCCCATTTCGGTCACACCATGTATACTTGAATAAAACAACTGTGAACATAAGACAAACTCTCCCTTTTTTAAGACACTCCATGATAAAATTTTATTTTTAACGTATTATGACTAATAAATATTACAAACTATTCTGGTCTTTTCATAGCCAGAACTTTTTATGGGAACACTTTCAGTGCTCTTCACATCAAATGTAATGTTTGATGGTGTATCAAAATAAACAGTCTGAGCTAGCAGTGATCTGCATTGTAATGTAGGCTCCACACTCATCATCATCCTCATGCACTAACTAGTACTTGCTTTGAGTTACATTATGCACCTTCATTTGGATAATTTCTTGAGTAGTCAAGAAGCCTTGATTGTGTTTGTATTGCTTGTAAAGAACAAACTACTGTTTGAATTTGTGAAACCTTCCTTGCTTTGATCCCCTAAAAGATTTTAGAGCTCGCATTCTGTAATTCATTCTTCATCTGACACCATGTACAAACATTCACTTCTGTGACACCCATTTTTCTTCCTGCTGCACAGTTGTTTGTGTTCTCTACCTCATGAATCACCATTAACTTAAAATTAGGATCATATTGTCTGTATGAACCAGTCACAGCTACGATTTGCATCCACTATCAATTGCTCTGTTACAGCAGTGACGATATAAGCAAAGTGAATGACAACAATATGTTATCGTCTTGGCTGTCTATTGCTGAATCCAGAAAACTGTAACCAGCCTTGAAAGTCAACAGTGCTGTAGAGTAGTGGCAGCTTTTGCACCATTTCTGAAACTCATGTTTCATTTTTTGTGCCATGTTTCAAATGTTCTGAGTAATCATATTTTTGTTAGTATTAGTTTGTCTACAGGGCGAAAGTCTTAGATTGGGGCACTCCTAGTCTTCAGAGTGTGTGTCTAATGGGTACAGGTTGGCAAGGCATCAGTTGTGGGTAGCCAGTCGGATGATAGTTTCGCCTAGGGGATTCACATCTATATTGATTCTTCAAAATAAATCTGCATATGATCTCAATTGCCAAAACTTCACCTGTAAGTATAGGACAGTCTCTCTATTCATCTACTAAACAACAAAAAAACATTGATCTCAGCGGCAATAGGTAAATCACAATCCACTTGTAGCAATTGTGGCTTTTCTCAGCTTGGCAGAACTCCTTGTCTCTATTCTATAGCTTGGGTCAGCTCTCTGGACCGACTGCTAACAGATGGTGTAAAATTGCTCTTTTTATCTTACAGCCATGATGATACTTTACCCAGTCTTTTAGAAAGTATGACAAAAACCGCACAGTCACTGTTGTGCAGAATAAGGTATCATTACACTTCCCATCTGGACCAATTGATGATCTTTTTGAGATTTAATGCTGATATTGGAGATGCCACAGATGTAAGAATCCCATTCTTCAGTGACCTTTGTCACAAACAACCACTTCCATGGTGGACTTAGGAAACTGCGATGGAAATTAGAGTCTACTGGTGTTCTCTTCAGTGATTCAGACAATACTCCTTGATGGTAATTCTCATAATTTTCAAGTGGCTATGTACAAGGAACCATTTTTTAAATTAAAATCACTAGAAAGACTGCTGGAAATGATACTTCTTCTCCCTCTCACTGCACACTCCCAGGCAATGCATACTCCCGTCTGACTCAGAGATGACTTCCATCCCAGAAAGGATGATCTTCCCTTGAGAGCTATTGACCAGCTTTATTTGTATGCTGCATAAATTACTCAAGAGAATGGAGGTCTGTCAGTTGTGCTGTGACTTTAGTGCACTTCTCAATTCTCTTGACAACACCACATGCAGTTTTTCTGAAGTCATGTGGGCACTCTTTTAATAGAGCAGCACTATTCATAATCTGAACAATCAGTTTGTCTATTGTGTTTGCTTTTTCTTTGTAGACTTTGTCTTTCAATCATCCCCAAAGGAAAAAGTGTGAAGGGGTAGGACCCAGGAACCTCTGTGGCCAAGGAATGTGACCACTTCTGCCAATCAATCTTCTGGGAAATCTCGTGGGTCATGTCATGCTGGAAGGAAATACCTATCCTTGTAACCAAAGGAATCTGTTCCAACAATTCTGGAACATTGTTTTCAAGAAAGTCTAGATAATGAGGCCCTTTAAGATGATGTGGAAACACATCAGGCTACTCAACTTATTGTGTACCATGGAAAAAATGGAAATGAAGTCCCATGCTTCTTTTACAGACCGCATTTTCGGTGACATGATATGTTCGATAGGCTATGATGTCACGATCAACGAAGCTTTCCAGTCCGGATACATTGGGTACGCCTGTACCACCACGTACAACAGCGACTGTTAACCATCCGTTACCGTGGGTAAACGAATCATTGATGTCAATGCTGAAGTTCAGTCTGCAACCACAAAACACTGCAGGTCCGTCCAGTAGAGAGTGTGCAGCGACAGATTTGATCATATTCTTTTTCTTGTCGGCGGCAGATGTGGTCATTTCGACGTCTTCAATTGTTTTATATATAGTCTGTCTTGCACGGCGACGGCGACTGTATCTTCTGTAAGGCATCTTGGCACAGTCGCTGTCGCCGTCGCCGTCGCCGTGCAAGACAGACTATATATAAAACAATTGAAGATGTCGAAATGACCCCATCTGCCCCTGACAAGAAAAAGAATACGATCAAATCTGTCGCTGCACACTCTCTACTGGACGGACCTGCAGTGTTTTGTGGTTGCAGACGTTAACAGTCGCTGTTGTACGTGGTGGTACAGGCGTACCCAATGTATCCGGACTGGAAAGCTTCGTTGATCGTGACATCATAGCCTATCGAACATATCATGTCACCCTTGTCCGTTTTTAAGCTACGCTACAGATCACTTTATTTATGAAAATACAATGTACAATCTCCAACAAATTTAATATATTCACAGGTACCTTTACCTTTAATCCATATAAAAACAGTTTCATTAACTGATATCTTACGTCTGCTACGGGTATACAAGGAAAAGGGTGAGGGTGACGTATAAGTTGATTTGCCAAAGTCTTTATTTGCATTTTCGGTGACATGATATGTTTGATAGGCTATGATGTCACGATCAACGAAGCTTTCCAGTCCGGATACATTGGGTACGCCTGTACCACCACGTACAACAGCGACTGTTAACCATCCGTTACCGTGGGTAAACGAATCATTGATGTCAATGCTGAAGTTCAGTCTGCAACCACAAAACACTGCAGGTCCGTCCAGTAGAGAGTGTGCAGCGACAGATTTGATCGTATTCTTTTTCTTGTCGGCGGCAGATGTGGTCATTTCGACGTCTTCAATTGTTTTATATATAGTCTGTCTTGCACGGCGACGGCGAACGTATCTTGTGTAAGTCATCTCTGGTGCGTCAGTCTGTCCGCGGCTGGCGCGCTGCCAAGATGGCCTTGAGACGCCTTATCGGCGGGATCAAAGGTCACACGCTCAGAGAGCTTACGTAACATGCTGTTGCATACTCTATGTCGACAGATTCTAGATGTAGACGTCGAAATGACCACATCTGCCGCCGACAAGAAAAAGAATACGATCAAATCTGTCGCTGCACACTCTCTACTGGACGGACCTGCAGTGTTTTGTGGTTGCAGACTGAACTTCAGCATTGACATCAATGATTCGTTTACCCACGGTAACGGATGGTTAACAGTCGCTGTTGTCCGTTTTTAAGCTACGCTACAGATCACTTTATTTATGAAAATACAATGTACAATCTCCAACAAATTTAACATATTCACAGGTACCTTTACCTTTAATCCATATAAAAACAGTTTCATTAACTGATATCTTACGTCTACTACGGGTATACAAGGAAAAGGGTGAGGGTGACATATAAGTTGATTTGCCAAAGTCTTTATTTGCATTTTCGGTGACATGATATGTTCGATAGGCTATGATGTCACGATCAACGAAGCTTTCCAGTCCGGATACATTGGGTAACATTTTCTGAGCTCAAACATAATGAGATCTCTTGAACAGAATGATCTCCTCCATGCCAACCACCATGGATTCTGAAAATGTTGATCATGTGAAAACTAACTCACACTTTTTTCACATGAAATAATGAAATATTCAGTACATCTTTGTTTGCAAAAAGCATTTGAATTTGTACCACATCTACGCTTATTATCAAAAGTACAATATAATGATATCAATCACAATTTGTGACTGTATTGAGGACTTTTTGGTAGGGAGGATGCAACAAACGATCCTGGATGCGGAGTCATCAACACATATAGAAGTAACTTTGGGTGTGCCCCAGGGCAGTGTGTTGCGACTCTTGCTATTCATGTTGTATATTAATGACTTTGCATACAATATTAATAGTAACCTCAAACCTCTTGCAGATGATGCACTTGTCTATAACAAAATACTGCGTAAATGAAGCTTCATAAATGTTCAGTCAGCTCTTGATAATATTTGAAAGTGCTGCAAAGATTGGCAACATGCTTTAAATGTTCAGAAATGTAAAATTGTGCACTTAAGGGGGAGGGGGGGTGGGGCAGTATTCTGTGGCTGTAATATCAGTGAGTCACAGTTGGAATAAATAACTCATTCAAGTACCTGAGTGTAACACCTTGCAGGGATGTGAAATGGAGCTATCTCATAGACACCGATTTTGGTAAAGCTAGTGGCAGACTTTGTTATATTGGTAGAAAACTGGGGAAGTGTAATTGGTCTACAAAGGAGACAGCTTACAAATCACTCTTGTGACCCATCCTGGAATATCGCTCATGTGTGTGGGACTGTACTAAAATGGGACTAAAAAGAGATATAAAATGTATGCAGAGAAGAGCAGCACAAATAGTCGTAGGTTGTGTGATCCATGGGACAGTGTTACATGGATATTGAAGAAACTGAAGTGGCACACTCTTGAATATAGACACAAACTATCCCAAGAAAGCCCACTTACAAAGTCTTCAAAACTGGCTATAAATGATGGCTCTAAGAATATACTAAAATCCCCTACATTTTGCTCCTGTAGGATCATGAGAACTAGCTTAGATTAATTACAGCACAAATAGAGGCATTTAAACAATCTAGGATCATGAGGACTAGCTTAGATTAATTACAGCACAAATAGAGGCATTTAAACAATCATTCTTCCTGTGCTCCATACATGAACGGAACAAGGAAACAACCCTAAAAAATGGTACCATTGGATGTACCCTCTTTCATGCACTTCACAGTGGTTTGCAGAATATAAATGTAGATGTAGATTCAGAATAGTACATTCACAGTGAAGTGTTCTTGAAACTCATGTGTCCACAAAGGCTTGTGGGTGATTATCATATCACTGATGAGAGTTACAGGTATTAGGGCTACCATCATGACTTAAAGGGGGGGGGGGGGCCTTACTCATTGAATTAGAATTATCCAGTGTCAAAATTCCAGTCTACTGCCGTCAACTCCTCCTCTAAGTTGTTGGATCTGCTCCAAATGATAAGGACTGAGGTCTTGCATATATAATATCTGTCATATTCTTGTATGTATAGAAATTCTTCATTTGCTTGTTGAAAGACTGTGTTCCACCAAATGAATAACATTTTATAATTAAGGCATAAAAAATGGCTGTGAGCACTATGGGACTTAACATCTGTGGCCATCAGTCCCCTAGAACTTAGAACTACTTAAACCTAACTAACCTGAGGACATCACACACATCCATGCCCGAAGCAAGATTTGAACCTGCGACTGTAGCAGTCGCGCGGTTCCGGACTGAGCGCCTAATTAAGGCATAATTTGTTCATTTACAAACTACGAGGAAATTTGACTGCTGAGACTTGGTTTAGTGAAAACACAAGAAAACGCTATAACGTCTGCGACTCTCCAGTTAGGAACTCGTCTACTACATTCTCTCCAAGCAGCATCATCATTTCCGTTGCAAATCCCTTACACAAATGCCATATTGTCATACCTAACATTTGTAAATATTGTGGAAGTGGCCTACAAATCACAGTCACGAATGAAAAATTGATTTATGTAAACTCGACCACAACTTCACAAGTTGAACATCGAAACAAAAACGACAGTTGATAAATAAACCTATAGCAACTAGAGTATCAAAATGCAAAATGAAAACTTTTCTCTGGAACCATTAGAAATTGGACACATACCATATGGAATGTTTTATTCAGATTAATCTATACTACCATAACCTAAAATATTTACTATTTCTCCGAATTGCCCTGTATATTCATTAATGGCCTTTGTCATTTCTAGTATTTCTCTTTTCTCAAAAAATACTGAAAAGCATGACTATAACAATAGGACAAAACACGCTACTACAAAGACATCAGGAGATTAAGATTGGTACAGAAAGGAGAAAAGTACATGAACACATATTTATTCAAAGTCTGCTTAAGTATATTACTACCTTGTAAATATTATGTTGGAGTTTAAGACTAAAGTAAAGAATGTTTTGCTGGGCAGCTCCCTCTCCACTGTGGAGCGTTTTCACTGAAATACTTAATATTAATGTTTTAAGTTAATTATATAATTAGGATTCACACAAGGCTACTATAATTGTCCATAATGTTAAATCATTTCATTATATTTCATGTAAATAAAATGTACATCTCTGACTTCTTTTCTCATCCCACAGACCCCTCTTGGCAGAATACATGGAATACAACAAATGTAATGTAAAAACATTCAGTGAATAAATTAATGAATTGCCTTATGTAGGTGTTGTAGTTGATGTTTATTGAACACATTTTGCTAACTGACGAGTACATTTTTCCTAATATTTTAAAAACTGATGCCATTATCTTAGACAATTTTCTGATTCTGTTTATGATGCAGATTTTGTTAAAATTTAGTAGCAGTACAAAAATATGTGCTTATAATTAAAATGAATTTTTTTGTCATAATGTGATAGTTACCACTAAGTGTTGTCAAGACATGTTACAGTAGCTTGTGTTAATGTTGTATAGTCCTCAAAGTTGAGACTTAAGCCATATACAGGTACAAGATCCTTCATATGCATAGCAAACTTTTCATTAAGTTTAAAGTCAGCATTAATATTAAAATCACCACAAATAACAACCTTTCTGCACAATTTTTCCTCCCCTTAGTACATTTAATAACATTCCAGTTTTACTCAGTATTGCATATATAAGGGACGTTCCAAAAGAAACAAGCTGGAGGCATAATTACAAATACCAATACCTGTATGTTACAAGTGTTGACCCTAGCTGTTGGCACACTTGTCCCACTGTGACGCGAGGTGGTGAATGGCTGTCTCATAAAAGTCCCAGGGCTGTGATGTTAACCAGTTCTGCACGGACAGTAGACTTCATCATCGAAAGTGAATCGTTTGCCCCTCAGAGCCTTTTTAAGGGGACCAAAAGTGGCATAATCACAGGGAGAGATGTCCGGACTGTATTGTAATGGGATGACCGGAGCAGGTGACATGGTCGGGGTTGTGGGGCGAGGCTGGGTAGAAGAAGGTGGCTGTTTTTGGCGCTCTTCCTCTTTATTGTTGGTTCTTCCAATACATTTTCTGGTAGCTCAGCCCCACCGCTTGTGTCGTGGTGAAGACGAGCTGATGCACGCAGTCCGGGGAATGCGATGCCGCGCTCGGACAGCAGCTGCGCAGGAGGTAGGAGGTTAGCAGCACGAGGTGCGGT
This sequence comes from Schistocerca serialis cubense, assembly GCF_023864345.2. Lineage (NCBI taxonomy): Eukaryota > Metazoa > Arthropoda > Insecta > Orthoptera > Acrididae > Schistocerca > Schistocerca serialis. The sequence goes on along the minus strand of NC_064643.1, from coordinate 169,965,724 downwards.
CCAGCTCGCAGACGCGGCGGCTCATAACGACGTCGGGAGTCGCCGATGCAGCATCAGGCAACGCCCCCCACGGATCGGTCCTCGGAGACAGGGTCACTGATGACAATGATGTGACAGCGACTGAACGCCCAGTCAGTCAAACCGAATGCCGACGCCCATCTCTGATGCCCTAAAATAGTGCAGACCGCTGCTGAATCCACCGGTTACACGGCGGCGTGTTTATTAGAGGGTTCTCGATGAATTGGCTAATGCAACCGCACCACGTGCGGCCCGCGCCTGCGTAATTCTGCTAATGCTGCGATCTGATGGCTGCCGCACACGTACACACATACCGATGCTCGTTGCAAAACTGTGTCACCTGCATAATGCGCTGGCCGGCCTTTGTCTGCCGTGAGCCTGGCGCATCGCGCACTGAAACACACTAAATCACAATTTCGTACTGTATTTCCTAAAAATAACCCCTTGTCCTCTACAATTCCTCCCTCGTACAAAAAGAATTCGTCCCTGAATTCAACCAAAAAGTCAAAACAAGTACAGTTCACTTCACAAACACCACAAAATTCATTTGATTTACTATTTACACTGTGTTCATTCATTTCTATCCTCAGTCTAATCTTTGTCCATAAACATTACTTGGTGTTCTGCTGGAGTGTATCACAACTGTTCAGTGATTTTTGTCTGGTCCCTTAGGTTAAAGGTTGGAAGGGGCGGGATTTGGGCTACCTTTCTCTTGAGCTGATAGTACACTAATCCTATGACAAAGATAAAAATACAGGTGGTGGTGGCTGATGATCCAATAACTAGTAAGCGTTGCTTATGTTCATTACGGTACTCATGCACTCGTTGAAAAAGATGTTCCATAGTTATACGTCCACCCTGAGCTGCTAGCATCCAGTCCAAAGAGGCAAGCAAAGTCAGGTCTAATGTGCTATTCAAAAGAGTGAGATTTTCTTTCATGACAAATTGCACCGGTTGGTCGGGTACATAGATCAATGTGCGTGTTATGTTCATGATTGTAGCTCCAGTAATCACGACTGGTAAACGGAAAGTTGGCCCTGAAATGTCACAGTGTGTGCCGTTAATTAACAGTCCTTGCCCCTGCAGTTCTATTCTTTGCGTACTCCCTTGCTTACCCTGCCCGTAACAAACGCAAATAACGACTGTGTTTTCCATTACTGAAAATACTCAATGTGGACCCACTTGCTGAAAGAACTGCACCGTGCCTTCTATAATTTCCTTAGGGCACTCCGCAACTGGTTCTTGAGAGCGGAATAGAGAATACTCACAAGATTTGGGAACAGTGTGTAACAATTTTGCGGGGCAGATGGTAACTGGACATGTTCGACAACCCAGCAAGTCTTGTGCAGTGAGGAACGCATGAGCTTGTCTATTACGTGCGACTAACAGTATTTCCCGTACGGTTAATTGTACGAATTTCTGCAAAATTTCCCACTTCACTGGATACGTATGCAAGGTGTAACATTCAAATTTACAATCCTTACATGTTAATGGTATTATGATATGAATTCTCAGCAGGGTACCCGTCCACGTACTGGTAACAGTGGCCATTTTGTAGTACAGGGATAAGTGTTCATCTGTTAATGTCGCCAGTAGCTCCAGGGAAGCGGGCAATTCGGATTGAACTTTCTGTAATCCTCCCCAAAAGTCGTTCCGAAGGTAGCAGTACGGGGGTTAGGTGCCCACGCATTGCGTGCAAAAGCTGATCGTAGTAGCTGATATTCCCCCTGTGTGTCATTAAAACTTGACTGATTAGCCACCATGGAATGAAGTTCATTAAATGTATCCTCTAATTTACAGATTTCGTCTTCAATCGCCCAAATATTACAGTCCACCCTTAAGGTCCATTGATGCCCGGACATAATTACGTCCACTTGTCGCGAGAACAAAACACCACTTGATATAGGATGTACCTTCAAGGCTTCACCTAAGTTGCAAAAAGCAAAACAGAATAACTATGCTGAGAGATAGTGTACAACTTCCATCTTCCCTCTTCCTTCTTCACGCAACCCATGTCATTTGAACTGCTGGTCTTACCCAAACGTCACACCTTCTGAGAAACAAAAGAAAAACAACTCACACTAGCTCTTCGTGGCCTAAGAGCATAATAGCATGTCTGATTGCTTCCAAAATTAACTTGGTTCTCTTGTTTATCTACTCCTTTCTTATTCTTTTTCTTAGATTCATCTTTCTCTCCACTAGAAGTTACTGCAAACGAGAAAGGAAGTTCCTCAAAATTCCCCTTGAAAGGCCTAATTCGGCTCACATGCACAATAGTAGGGCGAGTTGGAAGCTGTAATTTTACATTCACTGGCGATGGCATCTCGATCACCTGGAAAGGACCTTGATAACGGGATACAAATTTTTTCGTTTTGCCTTTTGGCACATACGGATTAGTCGTCACCACCTATTGTCCTACATGATATTTGGGCAAAGCCGCCTTTCTATTGTGAACTTTGTTCTGTCTCTCTAATGCTTTAGTGTTCATTTTTTTCACCTGCCGCCAGATTGTTTTCAACTTTGTGGATAAATCCTTAACAGCCGAAATATCGGTTCCTGGTGGGGTCTTGAGCAATTCAAACAGTGATTGAATCTTCCGACCGAATAGTACTTCATACGGAGACAATTCTGTACTTTCATGCACTTTTGAGTTATACGCCGCGGCTACAAACACCAATAGGGTATCCCAATTGTTGTGTTGAGAATTTACATAACAACTTAACATCTTAGCTATTGTATGAACTCTCTTGGTCCGACCATTAGCCTGCGGGTGTAATGCGCTCATTCTCAATTTCTTTACATGCAACAACTTGCATAGCTGTTTCATCAAATCGGACATAAAGTTTGACCCTTGATCTGCAATTATAGTTTCAGGTGTTCCACATTTCAATATCCATTGATGTACCATGGTGTACGCCACTGTTTCGGCTCACTGGTCCGGAATAGCTGTCATAGACACACAGCGCAAAAAATGATCTATTATTGTTAAAACATAGCAATTACCCGTTGGTGTTTGCGCAAATGGTCCTAAGACATCTACGCCAAGTAATTGGAGAGGTCTATCCACCTCTGGTAGTCGTTGCAACACGATTTTCTGGTGATTCAATTCCGCCCATTGAGCACACGGAATGCAATTCTTTACGTACTGATCGACATCTTGCCTACGCATTGACCACCAATAACTCTGTGCTACCCTCCTTTCCATTGCTCTTTGACCCGAATGACCAGAAAAAATTGAATCATGTGCTTGCCTTAAAATTTCGCTTCGCAGTTTTTTTGGTACGTGTAAGCATGGACCATTCCTAGTTTCACGGTACAATATCCCGTCTTCCACAACGAACTGTCGCTGCGAGGTATATCGTTGACAATCTGTGTCGGCGGTTTGTGCCTCTACCCATTTGTTCTCATTTATTCCTGTGCATTCCATGGCGCATACTTTACGACTCAGACCATTTGCGTTTCCGTGCAATTTACCCGGTCGATGAATCACTTCAAAATTGTGCTCACTAAGACACAAGGCCCACTTAGTTAATCTACTCGTTGGGTCTTTAAGCCCTAACACCCACTTAAGTGCTGCATGGTGAGTAATCACCTTGAAATGTCGTCCATACAAATAACACTGGAAATAGGTTACTGCAAAAATTAATGCCAATAACTCCTTCTTGGTTGTTGAGAAATTTTTTTCTGCATTGTTTAGCTGTCTGGAAGCATATGCTATCGGGTGTTCTTGCCCATCTATTTCCTGAGGTGATACAATACCCAAAGCAAAATTGATAGAGTCGCAAGATAATATAAACTGTCTACTAAAATCTGGAAAAGCCAAAACCGGACTAGATGTTAACAAATTTTTTAACTTTTGAAAAGCCTCTTCACATTCTGCTGACCAGTGAAATTTTGCTCCCTTCTTCAACAACTGCATGAGGGGCCTTGCAATATCCGCAAATTTTGGAGTATACCTCCTGTAAAAATTGGCAAGACCTAAATAAGACTGCAACTCTTTTACTTTTGTAGGTGTCGGAAAATTCATTACCTCCTCTACAAGTTTTGGATCCATGCGGACACCCTCCTGTCCTATAATATGACCTAAATATCAGACTTCTTGCAACAAAAAATGAAATTTTTCTACGTTCTTGCACGTCCTTTGAGAAAACAATTATGTCGTCCAAATTACCATACACTGATTAGGTTTCAGCCCTCGAAACACGCTATCTAGTAACCGTTGGAAGGTTGACGGAGCATTTTTGAGTCTGAAAGGCATTCGCTGATACTGAAAATGATCTGTAGGTGTTGAAAAAGCTATCTTCGGTCGGTCTTCTGGGGCGACCTCCAACTGGTAATACCCGCTTCGAAGATCCAAGGTCTTGAAGTACCGACACTGGCCCAAATTATCCAGAGTTTCAGTGATATTAGGCATTGGGTAAGCATCCGATACAGTTTTTTGATTCAGGAAACGATAATCACAACAAAAACGATATGCCTTGCCCCATCAGGTGACTTTTTTTTTACCCACTATTACAACGGGAGCGGACCAGGGACTATTACTGGTTTCTATTATCCCATCCCTAAGCTGTTGATTAATAAATTCTTCCATGACAGGCTGTAAACTTTTTGGAACACGATATGGGCGTTTATACACCAGTGCTTCATTCCTATTGGGGATGTAATACTGAACTAGCGGTGTGCCGGGTAGTGGACCATGAGAATTAAATAACTCTTTATATTCCATCAAAAGGTTCTCCATGGCTTCTCTGTCTTGCCCTTCTAAATGTGCTACTTTACCCCTCAGTGCGGACCAGCTGACAGGCTCTCCCGGCATTGTGTAATCTGCTGCGAAGTCCTTATCCAGTTCATCTTCTCCTATTATCTCCAGATTTGCTATTACGGTACCCCGTGCTAACTGCACCTCTTCAAGGCCAAAATTATCAATACTGACAGGCACAACCTTTTTTCCTTCTATGTCCCACACGTAGGACGCGCTACGGCACGTAAAACACCTTATTTTATACAGCGGCTCATTCTCAGACAAAGGTTCAATGGCACACAACAAATTTACCGGCACGCTAGCTCCAACATCTGCCCAGATTATTTTCCCTGTACCCTTCGGTATAGTATCCCGCGAATTAACCCTAAGGGACCTTGTATGCAGTTTAGGTGGCCCACCTGACGTCTGGGCAGTTCCTTGCAACAGTAATGGTTTTTCGGCCGCAGAACCTAGGCGAAATTCTATTCCATCCAGTTCTACTGTATGCTGTTCCAGGTTAACTTTTGCGTGGTGCGTAGCCCGCATCTCGTGGTCGTGCGGTAGCGTTCTCGCTTCCCACGCCCGGGTCCTCGGGTTCGATTCCCGGCGGGGTCAGGGATTTTCTCTGCCTCGTGATGGCTGGATGTTGTGTGATGTCCTTAGGTTAGTTAGGTTTAAGTAGTTCTAAGTTCTAGGGGACTGATGACCATAGATGTTAAGTCCCATAGTGCTCAGAGCCATTTTTTGCGTGGTGCGCAACCAGGAAATCCAATCCGAGTATGACATCATAGCTGCTGCCAACAACTGGAAGAACTTCTACCTTCACCTGGAAGTTCCTCATTCCTACTTGGAAGTTTAACACCACTGATCCGAGTGACTTCACCTGTCCCCCACCCACGCCACTTAGCACCCAGAGTGGTGGTTTTAATTCTACTTTACTGAGTACACTTCTACTCACCACGGATACCTAAGACCCGGTATCCAATAAAAATTTGCACGGTCTGCCCCTCACCAAGCTGGTCAGAAAAAAGTCTGCCACTGATTCTGCACTAGCATTAATCCTTACCAGGGGTGTTGCACAGTGGACCACCACCCCCTGCCCCATTTAACTGAGGGGGGTGAGGCCCACCTTGCAGTTTCCTATCATGTTTCTGCCAGGACCCATTGCAATTACACTCCATATGACCCCAACGTCTGCATTTCCTGCACTGCACTTCCTTGCAATCACATCTAATGTGTCCCATCCGACCACATCAGAAACATTTTATTTCTGCATTAAACACTGCTTTCCTGTCCCGCGTCTTTGTTACTGCTTCAACTTCCTCTAACACCACAGCGATTCCGACTGCCTCATTGAGAGTCTTAGGGAATTCCATCCTAATCTTGCGGGAGGTTTCGGGTTGCATTCCCCGCAAAAATGCGTCTAGTGCCCTCTGCTCAGCTTCCTGCAGAATGGAGAATGGCTTCATTAACCCTATCGGAATCCGTTAGCTCATAGGTGTTAACATTAATTTTTCGAATTCGATCTACAAAAGCTTCTATTGATTCCCCATTCCTGTGATACATTCTATTTCTGCATCCCAATTTACCAATTTAGTGGCCGTGTTAAGGTTCTCAAAAAAAAAAAATCATAACATCCTCCCCAGCTTTTCCCGAGAAAGGGGTGACCAAAGACGCAGTGTTAGTGTCAAGAATTACTGCATTAACAGGAAACTGTTCTTTGCTCGCTTTTTTAGACCAAGTAAGCTCTATCTCTAATTCCGACACTCGCTCAAGTAGCTGCTGAATAGCCACGTCGGCTGACACAGACATCTCCATCGCTACCAGCTATCGAATCAAGACTACAGTAAGCCCAGAAAGAAGAACAGGAAGGGAAGACGGACTATGCTGCCAGTTCAGACAAACCACCAAACAAAAAATTGGCACTTACTTGTCATGTTGCAGGAGTTGCTGATCCATTGTTGCCCTTCTCAGGTGCCACATATCTTCGTCGATTACCAGCCACAATTTCTTCCAAATCCAGGGAAAAGACCACTACTGTCACCAATTGTAACAGAAGTGTGTGATGCGCAGGTTGCCCGACTGACACCACTTGTAATGGGATGACCGGAGCGGGTGACGTGCTCGGGGTTGTAGGGCGAGGCTGGGTAGAAGAAGGTGGCTTTTTTTTTTTCCCCCCCTCTTTATTGTTGGTTCTTCCAATATATTTTCCGGTAGCTCAGCCACACCGCTCGTGTCGTGGTGGAGACGAGCTGATGCACGCAGTCCGGGGAACGCGACGCCGTGCTCGGTCAGTGGTTGCACAGGTGGTAGGAGGTTAGCAGCACGAGGTGCGGCCCAGCTCACAAACGCGGCAGCTCGTGATGATGCTGGGAGATGCCAATGCAGCAGCGGCAATGCCCCCCGCCGACCGGTCCTCGGAGACAGCGTCACTGATGATGACAATGTGACTGCGACCGAACACTCAGACGATCGAACTGAATGCCAAAGCCCACCTCTGATGCCCTTAAATAGTGCAGACCGCTGCTGAATCCAACGGTTACGTGGCGGCGTGTTTATTAGAAGGTTCTCGATGAGTTGGCTAACGCAAACACGCCACACGCGGCCCGCGCCTGCATAATTCTGCTAATGCTGCGTTCTGATGGCTGCCGCGCATATACACACATACCAATGCTCGTTGCAAAACTGTGTCACCTTCATAACGTGCCGGCCGGCCTTCGTCCGCCGTTTGCCATGAGGCTGGCGTATTGTGCACTGAAACACACTAAACCACAACTTCGCACCGTATTTCCTAAGAATAACCCCTTGAATTTCTGTGGGAGTGTCACGACTGTGTTGGCCGTCTGAGGCTTTGAGTTGGTGTGGAGCAGAATGACCCCACAGGTGAGATTGCCTGGTCATTTTGATTTGATCACTTGGCGAAGGGTGGTCAAGGTTTGCGAGTAACGCTGAGTATTCACTCTTGTCCTGTGCTGCAGGAAGTGAATCAGAAGGGGGCCATCTTGATCAAAGAAGAATGTCAGCATAGGGGCAAACGATTCACCTTGGATGACGATGTCCAGCTATATGTGCAGAACTGGTTAACATTGCAGCCCTTGGAATTTTATGAGACAGACGTTCACCACCTTGTGTCACAGTGGGACAAGTGTCTCAACAGCCAGGGTCAATACTTCTAACATACAGGTACTGATTTCTGTAATTATGCCTCTGGCTCATTTCTTTTTGAACGCCCCTTATATTATTTAATATCCAGAAACAAACTGTACAGTGTGATTCAAAGGTCATGTTCCTCTGGACAAATAGGGTGCACTGGAACAATATCTACAAATTTTCAGAGGTATTGGTATGGACCAAAACACAAAAAAAAACAGGCTAATAAATATTGGCTCTAAAATGCATACCTTGAGAGCTGTGTGTCTGTGCTGTGACAAGAAAGGTACTGTACAACAGTTTTGTACTTTGCCGTTATCATGGTTTGTCCAACAAGTGGAATGTTTTGTTTGTTACATGCCACTAAGCAGCAAGCTGTAGAGCAAAGGGGCAGTGCAGTTGGACAAAAAGTTTAAAAATCCAACAGGGATGCAGAGGCACTAATGTCAATCTGTAGCTGCACTTGTGTATTGCACAAAGTCAGCGCGTGATGAACAGTTTCTGAGAGAACCCAACTGGGGTGCAAGATTCGAATGAAAGCACAATAGCATCTACATCTACATTTATACTCCGCAAGCCACCCAACGGTGTGTGGCGGAGGGCACTTTACGTGCCACTGTCATTACCTCCCTTTCCTGTTCCAGTCGCGTATGGTTCGCGAGGAGAACAACTGCCGGAAAGCCTCGATGCACACTCGAATCTCTCTGATTTTACATTCATGATCTTCTCTGGAGGTATAAGTAACGTGAAGCAACATATTTGATACCTCATCCAGAAACGCACCCTCTCCAAGCCTGAGCAGCAAGCTACACTGCGATGCAGAATGCCTCTCTTACAGAGTCTGCCACGTGAGTTTGCTAAACATCTCCATAACGCTATCACGCTTACCAAATAACCCTGTGATGAAACATGCCGCTCTTCTTTGGATTTTCTCTATCTCCTCTGTCAACCCGACCTGGTACGGATCCCACACTGATGAGCAATACTCGAGTATAGGGCGAACGAGTGTTTTGTAAGCCACCTCCTTTGTTGATGGACTACATTTCCTAAGGACTCTCCCAATGAATCTCAACCTGACACCCACTTTACCAACAATTAATTTTATATGATCATTCCACTTCAAATCGTTCCGTATGCATACTCCCAGATATTTTACAGAAGTAACTGCTACCAGTGTTTGTTCCGCTATCATATAATCATACAATAAAGAATCCTTCTTTCTATGTATTCACAATACATTACATTTGTCTATGTTAAGGGTCAGTTGCCACTCCCTGCACCAAGTGCCTATCCACTGCAGATCTTCCTGCATTTCGCTGCAATTTTCTAATGTTGCAACTTCTCTGTACACGACAGCATCATCTGTGAAAAGCCGCATGGGCACATTGTTTTTGTAACAAAACTGGGCATACATTTTATTTTATACGCATGTAAAAGAATAGCTGTATTTATGTTACAAGGAAAACATGTATGAGCAAAATCACACTTTAATCTTAGTTTTATTCAACAATGATATAATAACTTACATTGTATGGGCTAAAGCACAGTTTAATTAAATAATAATAATAATAAAATAAAATTTCATTATATCACTCTCTTGCCGCGTACAAGTGTTACTGTACAGTAATGACCCTCTCAAAGGATTAAACAAAGCAGCTGCATCAGATCTCAGCCAACTGCCTATTCGATCACTAAGTATCTCATAGACAGCTGCCTCATTATGTGAGTGTGCTGCTAGCTCATTATCTTGTTCATGTTCTTGCACGGTTTGTAATTTTTTTCTCACATAGCTTGCTGTTTATTTTACATTATGGCTGCTCAGTTGGACATATGACAACACAGCTTATTACTGTGTTACTGAAGCAGTAATGAAGGAACAGGTAGGAGTTCACAGATGTATAACAACAGAGGCATGCTACAAGACAATGTTTTCAATGGTTGGTGCACTTTATACACAGGTGCACCAAGTGGAGGGTTAATATCCATTAGGTCTTGTTGAGGCAAGTGTTTCTTGTTTAGAGTGCAGCAGACATGGGAGATGACTGACCTGGCATGCCTTCCACCATGCCCAAATTTTGGGACAGTCTTCTCTGACATGTGTTTGAAAACATTCTGAGCATGATGAAAATGATGTGGGGGGGAGGGGGGCAGAGACTTCTTTCCTTGTTTATGATCTAGAGTGAGAGGACGATGTTTGTGCACTACTGTTACTGCATTGGCCATGTTGGCCAGAGTGGACCACTCTTTCAGGTCTGATGCGACTGCCAACACATGAACCCAGGTTCATGCTCTTGGAAACATCAAAAGATTGGGACCACTTTACAATTTCCAGAAGGGTCCCCTGCTTGTAGAGCTTTCTGACACATGTCCTTAGCTGATGCCACCTGAATAATCATGTCTGTACTCATCATTTCCACATTAAATATTGACACGAGTCACGAAATGACATTTCCTATTGATTCCCTGCAGTTCAGTTGCCCATGCGTTATTTGACTGGTTAGGCTGTTTATGATACTGGTAGAATTTCACATGGGATGCAATTACATGGCTGTGGCGGTGAAAGTAGATAGTTAACAAAGCACACGTTTTTATCAAAGGTCCGGTGCACTTGTTCCATGAGAGTGGCCAGTTTGTCCAAAAGCTGGTATGAACTAGGCAACATTCATGACAGAAAAACTGATTTGACCACATCTGAATCTGTTACTTGGAACATGGCGAAATGCTGCTGGAGCAGTTTCTTGCATGCCCCCTACTCCTCTGCTGACTAATCATAAGGTGGAAACAGCAGTGGATGTGCAGATGACTGCCAGGAGAGCAATGCAGACAACAAACATTCCTGACATTTCTGCCCCTCTAACTGCTGCTTTAGGAATTGCTGAAACATGAAATCCATCGATGCACCCGGTAAGGCAGCCCGTGATGCCCAGGATCATCATCAGTTATGTTTTATTTCACAACATAAAAATACAAAACACCACTTACAGAATAAGTGTATTTAACAGTCATACAGCACTATGTGAACCACAGATACAATGTTAGGAATGCCACTTGGCCGACATATGGAAGACAGTTCAGTAAATATAAGGAACAACACATGAGGTCAGAATAGAATGAGAATGATCACTGGGCAACGATTGCATGCTTAGCTGGCAAGCTGTAAGTGCTGCTGGGCTGCCCCTCTGCAGTCATTGCACGCTGCAGCTTGGCTATAGTGCCTTCCCCTAGCTGCCATGCTCCGCAGTCAGAGAGGTTGTCTGGTGCCCAATGTCCAAGTGGTAGCTTGGTGGCTTACCACAGAATCTCAGTAAGTTCAAACTCAAATTAAAAACATATCTCATTAGCCATTATTTTTACAGGTTACATTAATATCTAGAATCGGGGATTGTGAGATTCTTTTAGGTACGTGGCAAGTAGCAGTATTTGTTGTAATCTGCTTTTCCAATAGTAAGGTCCAGAATGAATTTTCATCCTGCAGCAGAGTGTATGCTGATTTCAAACTTCCTGGCAGCTTAAAACTGTGTGCTGGAACAGAACTTGGGCTTCGGAAAGTAGGAGAAGAGGTACTGGCAGAATTAAAGGTCTGATTATGGGTCATGAGTCAAACTTGGATAGTTTTGTTGGTTAAACACTTACACAAGAAAGACAGTAAGTCCAAGGTTTGAGTCTCCATCCAGCACACAGGAAGACACAAGCAGTAATGTGTCATAAATAGGACACAGTATTTACAGACACAGGTACACACAGTTTTTTGAAAAATACTGTTGTATAAATAAGAAGGCAGCAGTTTTTTCCAAAGTAGCAGCTTTATTTTCAACGTACTAGATTAAATTTATGTAGCATTAAGTGTGAATAGTGTTAAGCGCTGTAGGGAAAGTTTATTGTTAATGCAACCAACATAATAAGTTTTTTTGGTGTCTTGTAATTTGTTAATGTATTACTTGACTTGTTCCACATTCTTGAGGTTTCCTTTTGTATGTGATCTACAAAATATGACAATTTAATGAATAGATGAATCTGTATTAACATTTGTAATTTTAATTTTATTGCAATCTTTTTTACCTATAACATTACTTGGCACCACATTAAAATAATGTGTTCTTCCAGCCACATTAGTTCCTGTAACATTTTTGTTTTACTTTTTACACATACCAGTCCAAGTCCAAAAGAGATAGGTTCAGTTCTTTGGTGGTAATTTACAGTTTATATTTGCCAATATTACTGGTCTGTCAGTTACAAGAAAATTAAACTATATTGTTTATTTTGTAGGTGTTGCAGATGTTTCCATCTGGGCTCCTTAACATGACCCCAAATGTTGCTAATTTGGCCACACATCTTGTACATTTGGGGAAAGTGCAAGAAGCTTATACTCTGTTTAAGTATTTGCCTAATGATGCAGATTATCAGAACTACAGTAATTTCTTTATTGAAGACATTGTGAAGACTAATCAAGTAAGTATATGAGATGTCTACAGAATGGGAAGTCATCTTATAATGAATTTGTGCTTATTAATTAATTATAGTTGTTGAGCAGTTTCGTACCATTTTCATTTCCACTAAGGAGTGCCATGATTTTTGTACCATTTCACTTCTGGGTAATATCCAACTGAGCAGCAACTAGAAGTTATCACCTATTAAGTTATCTGTTTAGCAAGCACCAGTGTATTCATAATGTACCTTTCATCCTATACAGAATATGCACTGTTGTGAATGTGGACTGTTATGACATTTCTTGAACTTTAAGCTGTGTGCAGGTCCACCACTAAGAACCTGGACTCTGGCTTTTTGAGAGCACTGTTCTTGTCAAATGAATTATTTAGGTAACTGAATGAACTATTTGGGCACATTTTCTGAATGATCTTCTTGGCTTCATATGTGCTTCCACTCTTCTATTTTCCAGACTTCACAGAAACACTCTGGTGTACCATACTGGAGTAGTACTGCTGGGATTAGCCGCAGGACAGGTTTTGTTATTGGAACTGATCTTTTGTCTGCAGTGGCATTTTTGCTTTGGTGAAACTTTCAACTGTCTATCAGACTGGGACTCAGGCCTCTACCCTTGCCTTTTGTGGGCAGCAATGTTGCTGAATGAGTTATATCACATGATCCATGAAATGCCTGCTGCTCTGCCAGTGCTTTCTCTCTCAGTAGTATTAGTTCACATGATATGCATGAGAGCATCTATAGCGTTGGGAATGTAGGACAGAGGTACTGACCAAAGCAAAGCTACAAGATAGGTTGTGAGTTGTGGCTGGATGCCTCATTTTGTAAGAACTTTGTGTGAAAAAGGCAAGTGCTTCAATTCTGTTCTGTGTGTTGTTTGCACATAATGCCTTGCCCGAAGAAAGATAATTGGTTGTAGGAACCACTGGTATTTTGTTTTTATGTTCTACACTTTGCATCCAGAGAATCTGCTCTTACTTTGTGTAATGGTAGCATGATAGCTGTTTTTAAAATTAAAATTTAAATGTTTGATAGTATTGACCTCTTGTCTATGACCATGTTGTTCAATTTACAGCACTCTGTAGGAGAAGAGGAACTTCTGAGAGTTTCCCGTGAGCTTGATTTCTCTGTTTGCACTTGAGAGTTTGAAAGGGGCTTTATAATGGGTCTCCATTTTTCCAGCTGGTCAAATTGTGATTTGTGGGCCATTGGGATGTGACAGTGGTCCATTGTTGGACTGCATGAGAATGAGAATGTGAGGGCAGGCATACTTGTCATCGGGGTTCAGTTAACCGCATCTGACTACCACAAAGGAGGATTGCTGAACTGTGCACCAAGCACATTGTAACCCCCGTTACCTCTGTAGCTGTCACCAGAGGAAAAGTAATGGACCCTCTGCAACATGTGTGTCATCCCGCGCCGTCGGTTGGAGACCAGCAGGAGCCAGACTAGATAATTATGGTCCCACGCTTACACTGGTGTCGACACCATGTCTCTGCGTTTGAAATGCTCTCTTGACTTTGGATGAATGGTGTTGGATTGTGTTCAGTAGTTAGTCGAGGTTCAGTACTACCCTGGGTGACCATCATCGGCGAGTGTGGCAGCGACCTGGCAAGAGATGCCTCTCGTGCGACAGACACTGCTCGTCCACACATTCTACTTGTCTGTCTGAACACACTGTGCAGTGCTGAGATACTCCTGTAGCTTAAAAGATGCACAAATCTACCCCCAGTAGCATACATTTGGGACTAGCTCAGACGTCAACTCCGTCCCAGTGCCAGTATCCGCAATATCGAGGACCAGTTATGACAGTTGTGGGCCGACTTGCCTTGGGAGAGGATGCAGTAGCTTATGACAGCCTGTCAACTGAATCAGTCCACACATCTGGGCTAGAGAGGTGAACATTGTATTGATACTTGTACTGCTTAGTTCTTTGTAAATTTGACTTGATTTTTGTAATCATTGAAATAACATCAGATACCCTCTCAACCTGTGAAGTTTTCATTTTGTTTCCTCCTCCCCTTGTGGGTGCTTCATGTGTTTGGCAGTCTGTGCATATTGTTGAAATACAGCATGATTCTCTGTCAATTTTACAAATTGATTGTGATTACGAAACAGATAATGTTACCGCAACACAGAGCAGATGAGCTACTGATACAGCAGTCTCAGCATTTTTCAAATCTTGATTAGGAGTTCTTGATTCATGTAACACTAGGACTTTGTCTAACAAGCTGGATGTAATTTTCTTGCATATTGCAGTTTCTCTCTTTGCTGTATTGATGTCAGTCATATGAAACGGTATTTTTCTGCTAAAAAATAAAATAAGTACAACCAAATGAAGAATTGCTGTTATCCATTCTCTAGTTGCATGTTTAATATTTGAAGTGTGCCACCTTCCTAATTATTTCATGTATGAATGTGATGTTTTTATTACAGGAAACATCCATCATTGTAAGCATCTGCGAGGACTTGGAAAACACTGGACGCAATAGTTGCGCTCTGCTTACTGCAGCTGAGGTCGCTCTGTCTGCGAAGAAGGTGGAAATAGCACTTGGTATTTTTAAAGCCATGAAGTTACACACTCTGCCTCTTCGCCCACACTACTTCTGGCCATTGCTTGTCATTGAAGCTAGAGAAAAGGGAGAGAAGGGTAATTACTTCGCATACATTACAAACCAAATATCTTATGAAATAGAAGGTTCTGGACATTAGTAGTGCAGTTATGGTAATAACTGATCTTGCCGAAGCCCCCCCCCCCCCCCCCATCTCGTATATAAAATGTCAACAGGTGTGTGTCTGTGTGTAGTCTCAATTAGACTAACAGTTATCTGTCTCCTTTTTGTTGTTTGGATTTCAATATCTGTATTGAATCTTTCACTAATCTTACCTTTGTCTTTTGTGCAGCCTATAGCTTTTACCACCAGTGTGAACTGTGCTTTAATGGTAATGTAACTGGAAAGCCAAAACATAGTAGTGAGCAGTGTACAACAAGAAATAAAATTTTGCAATAGTATTTGCTAAATTTTAAAATACAGTATAAAGCCTGTTAGAAATAAGCTTTCCAAAAAAATCTATCAAGTGTCTCATTATGCTTGATCACAGACTGTACATTACATTCAAGGGTCTAACTTTGATTCTAGCAAGTTGTCAGTATGCAGTCAGTGGCTTCAACATCCTAGTGTATTAACACACATGTGGGAAGAGACATCAGCATTCAACACTGTGTCAACTTTACATCCTTCACAGATTACTCGGCACTGTGTGTTCTATTAGATTATCATGTAATGTGGTTCAAAGTCACAACATTCTGCTGACTTGTTATCTATTGTTATGGTTTACACGTGCCACTTGGCAAAGTTAATGTCCCTCCCCCTGCCACCCCCCCCCCCCCCTCCACATGTGTGTTAATTGTTGACAATGATAATCTGTACACTGACAAGCATTGTGCTAAGAGTGTCCTTTTTGGGACAGAGTTCCAGCAGAGTACGGAACCACAACCATCTCTATTTTCCAAGACAGTGTCTATGATTTACCAGATACCACTCCTTCAGTGGATCTGTGTCCATAATGTATGTTGGCAGCTGAGTGTAAGTGGCATTTGCTTGTCCAGACACTAGTTTGTTAGGACCAATCCCTACTATGTAGAGACTGCTGTTGTTGAGCTCCTCAGTATCTGTTTTATTAACATAGTGTTATGTTTTCAAGTACAGAAAACAATCAGATGTGTAACTTGTGGGCAACCCATATAGTGAAATTTATCTCTAGATATTAAAATTACCAATCTCTTACGTGAAAACAATACACATTTCCACTCCAGTCCTTCCCCTCTCACTCACCTTCCTCACACCACCCTCTATCCTCTTTCCATCCTTCCTCTCCTCGGCTAAATCTCTGGCAGGTATTCAGTGAACTATCCCAACAACATTACCCTTCCCTGATAAAAAGTTCACCACAGGATCAACATAGCCCAGCTTTATCCAAAACTTTTTCGCCTTTTTTCACAGCAGATCTCCAGTTACTTTCTCCAGTTATTTTCATTTTCATTTCAACCTCATGTTACACTCTCCACCTTCTAATACCATGTCACCCTCACAACACCCCCACAACGACCCCATTAAGTTTTATTTACATTCCCTCCGCAAACATGCCTTCACCCTAGCCAGATTACGCTCGCATATTTTATTTTCTCAGGCTTGTCTGACATTTGGCATTACCCCCAAAGGCCTCACACTTAAAGTTCCCATCTCTGGCTGCAACCCTTCTTTCCATCAGTCCCTATACCAGTTCCAAACTGAACAATCCATTGCCCTCACCCACCTAATCCTTCACCTACACATCAACTCAGCCAATGAACACTCCCGTCAACTCCTATCCTTAATAAAAGTCCTCAATCTTTCCTCTCCCACATCCACACCGGCTGTTCAGAGCATCCTCCTACAGGCCAACTGCAGATTAGAACAGCATGCCACCCTTCACCTCAAAAAACTATCCAATCTCCTGGTTTCCCACCTCCGGAAAGGCAACTCACACACCCTTCACAACCTTTCTAGCAAACCTCAACCTCCTCTCATTGCACACAAACCCAGTCTCTCCCATCTACTCAACCTCCCACTTCCAGCTCCACTCCCTCCAAAACCTCAAAATTCCAATCAACACAATCTGGAACCACAACACCCTAATTCAGTAGTTAACCTTTCCTCCAAACCTCTCTCCCAATCCGAAACCTCTGTCCTATCCAAAGGCCTCACCTTCAGCCCCACTCCCAGATTCAACCAAACAGCCCTCGTCAAAGATTTACTGTCCTACACTTGTACTCTCTGCTGGAAGGATCACTTTGCCACGAAGAAAAATGATCCTAATCCTACTCCTAATGATCCAACTCCCCAAGACACTATCCAAATTGAACCCTGCCTGGAACAGTTCCGTCCTCCGTCACAGCGGGACCCACCTCCTCTTCCTCAAAATCACCCTCTCCAAACCTTCCAGGAATTTCTGACTTCCAGCCTTGCCTCTCAATCCTTCTTAAAAAACTTTAATCCTACTCCCAACATCACCACTGCTGAAGCCCAGGCTATCCGTGATCTGAAGGCTGACCGGTCCATCGTCATCCTTCCGGCGGACAAGGGTTCCACGACCATGGTACTTGACCGTCGGGAGTATGTGGCTGAGGGACTGCGTCAGCCTTCAGACAACACCACATACAAAGTTTGCCAAGGTAATCCCGTTCCTGATGTCCAGGCGGAGCTTCAAGGAATCCTCAGAACCTTAGGCCCCCTACAAAACCTTTCACCTGACTCCATCAACCTCCTGACTCCACTGACACCCCGCACCCCTACCTTCTACCTTCTTCCTAAAATTCACAAACCCAATCATCCCGGCCGCCCCATTGTAGCTGGTTACCAAGCCCCCACAGAACGTATCTCTGCCTACGTAGATCAACACCTTCAACCCATTACATGCAGTCTCCCATCCTTCATCAAAGACACCAACCACTTTCTCAAACGCCTGGAATCCTTACCCAATCCGTTACCCCCGGAAACCATCCTTGTAACCATTGATGCCACTTCCTTATACACAAATATCCCGCACGTCCAGGGCCTCGCTGTGATGGAGCACTTCCTTTCATGCCGATCACCTGCCACCCTACCTAAAACCTCTTTCCTCATTACCTTAGCCAGCTTCATCCTGACCCACAACTTCTTCACTTTTGAAGGCCAGACATACCAACAATTAAAGGGAACAGCCATGGGTACCAGGATGGCCCCCTCGTACGCCAACCTATTAATTGGTCGCTTAGAGGAAGCCTTCTTGGTTACCCAAGCCCGCCAACCCAAAGTTTGGTACAGATTTATTGATGACATCTTCATGATCTGGACTCACAGTGAAGAAGAACTCCAGAATTTCCTCTCCAACCTCAACTCCTTTGGTTCCATCAGATTCACCTGGTCCTACTCCAAATCCCATGCCACTTTCCTTGATGTTGACCTCCACCTTTCCAATGGCCAGCTTCACACGTCCGTCCACATCAAACCCACCAACAAGCAACAGTACCTCCATTATGACAGCTGCCACCCATTCCACATCAAACGGTCCCTTCCCTACAGCCTAGGTCCTCGTGGCAAACGAATCTGCTCCAGTCCGGAATCCCTGAACCATTACACCAACAACCTGACAACAGCTTTCGCATCCCGCAACTACCCTCCCGATCTGGTACAGAAGCAAATAACCAGAGCCACTTCCTCATCCTCTCAAACCCAGAACCTCCCACAGAAGAAACACAAAAGTGCCCCACTTGTGACAGGATACTTTCCGGGACTGGATCAGACTCTGAATGTGGCCCTCCAGCAGGAATACGACTTCCTCAAATCCTGCCCTGAAATGAGATCCATCCTTCATTAAATCCTCCCCACTCTACCAAGAGTGTCTTTCCGCCGTCCACCTAACCTTCGTAACCTCTTAGTTCATCCCTATGAAATCCCCAAACCACCTTCCCTACCCTCTGGCTCCTACCCTTGTAACCGCCCCCGGTGTAAAACCTGTCCCATGCATCCTCCCACCACCACCTGCTCCAGTCCTGTAACCCGGAAGGTGTACACGATCAAAGGCAGAGCCACGTGTGAAAGCACCCACGTGATTTACCAACTGACCTGCCTACACTGTGATGCATTCTATGTGGGAATGACCAGCAACAAACTGTCCATTCGCATGAATGGACACAGGCAGACAGTGTTTGTTGGTAATGAGGATTACCCTGTGGCTAAACATTCCTTGGTGCACGGCCAGCACATCTTGGCACAGTGTTACACCGTCCGGGTCATCTGGATACTTCCCACTTACACCAACCTATCCGAACTCCGGAGATGGGAACTTGCTCTACAATATATCCTCTCTTCCCGTTATCCACAAGGCCTCAATCTCCACTAATTTCAAGTTGCCGCCACTCATACCTCACCTATCATTCCACATATTTGCCTCTGCACTTCCGCCTCGACTGACATCTCTGCCCAAACTCTTTGCCTCTGTATATGTCTGCTTGTGTCTGTATATGTGTGAATGGATATGTGTGTGTGTGTGTGCGCGAGTGTATACCCGTCCTTTTTTCCCCCTAAGGTAAGTCTTTCCGCTCCCGGGATTGGAATGACTCCTTACCCTCTCCCTTAAAACCCACATCCTTTCGTCTTTCCCTCTCCTTCCCTCATTCCTGATGAGGCAACAGTTTGTTGCGAAAGCTTGAATTTTGTGTGTATGTTTGTGTTTGTTTGTGTGTCTATCGACGTGCCAGCGCTTTTGTTTGGTAAGTCACATCATCTTGGTTTTTAGAACTATATTACTTTGTTATTCTCCCTTTCTTTCCTTACTCTCACCATTCTACCTTAATTTATGTGCATCTGTGTATCCTCAAATATCATTATTTTGCATAAGCTTTCAACTGTCTCCAGTTATCACTTACCTAACTGTGGCTGATAGAAATGTTCTGCTTCAAAGCTCTCTGGTAATTCCACGCGGTGTTGGCTGTGTTGTATAATGCCTTGTTGCTGCATTTCAATTCCTGTTTTTACACACACACACACACACACACACACACACACACACACACACACAGGTATAAAAATAACCATCACAATAGGCACAAGAACATGCAAAATTAACTATTTAGACATTCTCCAAGTGTCATTAAATTTACATTCCCATAAATAGTTTAATTTTACATGCTCTTGTGCCTATTGTGATGGTTATTTTTATACCAATGTGTGTAAAATAATAATGTACTAATTTAGTAGTACATTACACCCTGATACATGTTGTAGATACTGCATGATTTAACCCACATTCCCCATCTGCAAATCCCTGTATTTTGTAAATAAATAAAGCAACTGAGTAAGAATTTGAGAACCAACTGTTATAGGTATGAGGCACCCGGACCTTTTATTCCTGGTACTGCTATTGGCAAATAACCTTACTATTGGCAACAATAACCATTATTTCTGTTGTTGAATGACATACGACAACGTGAGTGTATCAGTTAAATCCCAGCACATTTTCTATACTGGGACCGTATTGAAAATGCTTTACAGTTGTTAAAAAATAAATGAATAAACAAACATTATGAGAAACTCATTAAGAATCATAATGACTCTACCAGTCTAGTGCATGGTTACACACTGTATTGAATGACTGTAACTGTAGTTACTGTGGATATTTCTGAATTATTCTACTGTTGCAAAAATTATGAAGATGTATCGAGACAAACAGATCAAAATTACCCAGAACACACTTCAGTGTATTTCACGGTATTTAAAAGTGTATCCTATCTGAATCATCAAAGGAATGTGGAGGCTTCTTGCTTTCTCCACTCGTTTTCCTTCCTCGTGCCCCTCCTTCCCCTTCCCCCTTCCACCTCCTCCATGCCATTGTAATGTAAACTTTAATATTTCATTTTTGTAATTAGTTATGTGCTGATTTCAATGTGATCAGCCTCTTTTTCAACAATTTTTAAACATATTATAATTGTCAAACGTGTGGTCTTTTTCCAGGAGTTTTTAATATTCTGTCTCAGATGAAAGAGTTGGAGGTGAGCCCAGATTCAGACACATTGCAAGACTATGTTCTCCCATATTGCTCACTGTCAGATCCAGTTCAACTTGTGCGTAAACTACAAGATCTTGAACTTAAACTTTCTGCAATTATGGTCCCACTGCTAGCTGTACTTCTGAGACTTGGTTGTCTACAACATATTCAGGAGTTATGTGAGTAAAACTTTTTGTTTCAATTTAAGGAATTGTTAATTTCCATCATCTAAAAACTTCCAGGAATCAGTATTTATATTGTTTTGCAAAGAAATAAGTCATTCCTGGTCAATCATTGAGAGGTGAAAGCTAGGTTAAAGGCAGACCGTAATATTCCGTAAACTGAATGGGCTTCAGTTCTACAACCTTTTGGTTTCCAAGCATGTTCCTTGCCGCTAGACTATCAGACCTGACCATTGTTGCAAAGTAAACATATCTCTAACGAAGTCAATCGTTTTGTCATAATAGTGTGCTCCATGTATTTTGTGTATTCCATATCATTTTCCATTTAGTTCCTTCGTGTAAATTATTTGCACGTTTGTAAATTTATGCTATTTTCATGTTTGTTATGTGGGTTTGTTAAATATCATAACCTTGACAAATAAAAGTTCAAAAACTTCAATCAGTAAACTTAATCCCATATTTTTCTCCTGTTATAAAAGAAAAATCACTTTCTTTGGTGGGGATCACCCCAGTTCTTACAAGGAACTTGTAATCCTTCCACCATAACAGATCCGTATGTTGAAAGAGGAACAGCAATTTTAGTTAAAATTATTTGTGTAATTTTCTGAAAAACATTACACCAGTCACAATGCAGGTAGATAGTGAATGCTTTTTCTGAGCATAGAATGAGGTAGTTGCTGTTCGTCAGTAGCTGGAAATAAACCTGACTTTTTGCAAGAGGCTAGAAGCTGCTGGGGATGGATGTGCTGAGTGGGCTACAGATTGACATGCGACATAGCTTCTAAAGGTACTTGAAGTAAAATCGTCTGCTGTGGATATTGTCTCCTCTACATGCAGTCAGTTTGACTGTTGAGTGGCTTGTCACTTCCCACTACAGTGGAAGCAGGGACCAGAAATAACTCAAGATAGTACACCTAGCCTCCTAACCAACAAGTTTGAAGTGCTGTCTTCTACAGAAATCGAAACTGAACCTGTAAGACTTGATTCGCTTGTTAGAAATACTGATGGTGTGGCCCATGTCAGGAAGAAGCAAACATGGAAGGATAAGAACCTGTTAACCAAAATTGTTAATAGAATGCGTAATGGTGAAATCCGAATGAGCTAATCAGTATTTGCAGAGGTAATGACACCATTCATTAGAAAGTCCTCTGTCTGGTAACCTGTTTGTTTTCTGAAAACTAATCAACTTAAAAGATATCCATAATTAAAGGTCAGAGTAAGGTTGGTTGTAGAGAAGGCGAATGGCTGACTGTGATGTACTGGAAGAATTCTAGGAAAATGTAGCTCGTGTATAAATGATACACCACATACAGAACATTTGTGCTACCCGTTCTTGAGTACTGCTTGTGTTTGGAATCTCCACTGGGTAGTATTAAAGGAAGAAATTGTAGCAGTTCAGAGGCATGCTGCTAGATTCGTTACTGATTGGTTTCATCAGCACTTTAGTATTACAGAAGTGCTTTGTAAACTTTTAAGGGAATCGCTGGAGGGAAGAAGATATTCATTTCTCAAAACTCTATTGAGAAAGTTTAGAGATACGACATTTATGACAGATTGCAGAACAGTCCTCCTGCTTCCAACATACACCTCGCGCAATGACCAAGAAGACAAGATAAGTGAAATCAAAGCTCTCACTGGTGCATATAGCGGATCATTTTTCTCTCTCTCCTTTTGTGAGTGGAGCAGAAAAGGGAATGAGTAGCAGTAGTACAAGATACCCTCTGCCATGCACCATATAGTGGTTTGCAAAGTATTTGTGTAGAAGTAGATCGTTGGGGTTAATAAACTGCTGAAACTGAACAAAGCTCCAGGGCTCAGTTGAATTTCTATCAGATTTTGTGCAGAATTAAAAAAACTTGCAGTAGTTGGAATATAGCACAGATAATCATTGACTACCGTGTATTTTAGAATATTAGAACATATTCTAAGTTCAAGCACAATAATGTATCTTGAACAGAATGACCCCTTCTACAACATCCAACATGGATTTCAAAAACATCGTTTGTGCAAACTCAACTTACCGTGTTTGCTCGAATCTAAGCCACACTTGAATCTAAGCCACACCTGAAAAATGAGACTCGAAATCAAGAAAAAAAAATTTTCCCGAATCTAAACCGCACCTGAAATTTGAGACTCGAAATTCAAGGGGAGAGAAAAGTTTTAGACCGCACCTCCAAATCAAAACAAATTTGGTCCATTTTAACATGAGACAAAATTGAGGTTGAATGGATGAGGATACAGCTACAGTAGTTTGGTTCGAGTCCTAAGCTTAACAGTTAAGCTTTACCAAGTAACCATTGCTGTGTGTCAGGTGCTCCGTCCGTATTTATACGGGTACCCTTCCTTTTTCACGTGCTTTGTCTGGTTTGAATTGATTGCTTATTTTTCTTTGATCTGATAAGCGCCGTTCTTTGTTATAGGTGTTTACATCACTCTAAGCTAAAAATGCATTATTGTACTGTGTCATGCATTGTTTGTCGCATTCTGATAATGACTGTTTACGACCTGTCGCCGCTCGTGGCATGGGTTGCTTTTGTGTGCGCTACCGTGGCTTACAATAAAAAAAAAAGAGAGGAATTGTCTCATAAGCTAAACAATGGCAAGAGACTGCTACTTGTTGTTACTTACACTGCTGCTTTCTTTGATAATGATCAACAAGAACCAAATAATAGACTGCGTATGATAGAAGATGTTCTGAACGAGAGTTTAGCGAAAATTTTTCTCAGTTTGAAAATCTTTGCAGGCGCCTCTTTAGTACATTACATTCTGCACAGAAATTAGAGTCATCTTAGATTTAAAAATCTAGTCAATTGCCTCGCTTCATTTCTGACTGTATCACTGTTCAGCAAAAGAATAATACGGATATAAACATGACATGATATGTATATTCTTCCGTGTTTGCTGTTGTCTCACTCTAGTTTTGTAGTTTATTAGGCAGACAGGATTTAAATGAGATAGCAGCAGACACGAAAGAATACATGGCATAATGTTTACTTTCGTCTACTTTTCTTTTAATTTATTTACTGATGCAGAGGTTTTGGCGCCAGTATTTATCTTTGTGCCTGCAAAGCATGCCTGTGTAGTGCTACATATATTCGACGGCAGAAGTTAGTTGTAGCAGCACCTACCAACATTTTTCAGAACTTCTGCTTACTTTGCACTCAATTCTAAGCCGCAGGCGGTTTTTTGGATTACAAAAACCAGAAAAAAAGGCAGCTTACATTCGAGTAAATATGGTACCCATTTCTCATGTGAAACGCTGAAAGCTGTGGATCAATTTCTTTACTTCTGGAAAACATATGGCTCAGTACCACACCAGTGCTATTAAAATAAGTCCAATCATATTGTGTACCAAACATGATCAGTGACTGGATGGAGGATTTTGTAGTAGGTAGTGCACAGCATGTTATTGGAGATGGAGCATCATCAACAAATATTGAAGCAGCATAGGCTCAGTCATAGATAAGGAGGTAGCAGATGTCGCTTCACTGGTTAGGTAGTGGAGAAAATGCTGTCAGTTCTAATATTATAGCATACAAAACAGTTATGCAGCACATCTTAGAATGCTGCTGCAGAGGAAGTGTAGCATGTACACTAGTTTCACAAAAAACTGACTATGTTATACAGTACACCAAGGTTTTTTTATGTTAAGGAATGCTTTTTAACATTATATCCATGATTAAATGTGGTATAAGAATGTTGAATGTGGATAACTTTTTTAGGTACTGAAATACCATTAATAGTCACAGTTTTGTGTCTGATTGATATAGATACACTGGCTCTTGAACCATAGTGATGGTATATAAAAAATGACGCACCATGAAGGAATTATCCAAATGGGATGGAAATTGATAGATGTGATGTAAATTAGCAGACAAACAAATGAGTACAGTTTCAAAAAAAATTGGAAGATTTATTCAAGAGAAGGAGCTTCACAAATTGAGAAAGTCACTAATGTGTTAATCAACATCTGGCCCATATGCAAGCAGTTATTTGGCTTGGCACTGATTGAGAGAGTTGTTGACTGTGCTGCTGAGGGATATCATGCCACATTTGTCCAATTGGTGGATTAGATCATCAAAGACCTGAGCTGGTTGGAGGACACTGCCCTTAATGCTCCAAACATTCTCACTTGTGGAGAGATCCAGTGACCTTGCTGGCCAAGGTAAGGTTTGGGAAGCATGAAGACAAACTGTAGAAACTCTCGCTGTGTTCAGGCAGGCTTTATTGTGCTGAAATGTAAGTCCAGAATGGCTTGCAGTGAAGGACAAGATTGGGCATAGAATATTGGCGACATTCTGCTGTGCTGTAAGGGTACCACGGATGGCAACCGAAGGAGTCTTGCTATGAAAAGAAATGGCACCCCAGACCATCACTTTTAGTTGTCATGCTATATGGTGTGTGATAGTCAGGATGGTATCCAAACACGACTTCAGCTTGCAGTGTCATTGACTGAAGTAGAATGGTCTTCAGTGACAAGTCCTGCTTCAAATTGAGCCCTGATGACGAACAAAGACATGTCTGGAGATGCCCCAGACAAAAGTGGGATATCAGCCTGACTGTTGTCCACCATATAGCCTGACACCCAGGAGTGATGGCGTGGCTTGCCATTTCATTTTATAGCAGGACCCCTTTGTTTGTCGTACACGGCACACTTGCAGCACAGTGGCAAATCAATATTCTACTCCTCGTTTTTTGCCCTTCATGGAAAGCAGTACTGGGCTTACATTTCAGCGAGATAATGCCCGTCTGGACATGGCGAGAGTTTCTACAGCTTGTCTTCATGCTTGCCAAACCCTACATTGGCCATCAAGGTCATTGGATCTCTCCCCAGTTGAGCCATTCTACCAGCTCAGGATTTTGATGATCTGATGCGCCAATAGGACAGAATTTGTCCCAAAATCTCTCAGTAGGACAGCCAACAACTCTTAGTGTCAAGCCAAATAACTGCTTGCATAAAGGCCAGAGGTGGACTAGCGCCCTTTGTCTTAAATAAATCACCCAGTTTTTGTGAAATAATTGCAATCATATGTTTGTCTGCATATGTACATCACATCTGTAGATTTCTGTCCCATTTGGATAATTCCTTTGTAGTGCATGTTTTATTTATTTATTTCAAGGGCATTTGACTGTGTGAGAGGGAAAGGCAGATGTTTCTTCCATTATTACTCCTATAAAAATCTTTGAACTTCCTTCATAAATGACAAATGAATTCAAATGGGTTAAATTTTTCTTTGGTGCTTTATTTTTCATTAGAAACTAGTGTTACCTG
This sequence comes from Schistocerca serialis cubense, assembly GCF_023864345.2. NCBI lineage: Eukaryota > Metazoa > Arthropoda > Insecta > Orthoptera > Acrididae > Schistocerca > Schistocerca serialis. Next base: position 169,939,353 of record NC_064643.1, on the reverse strand, counting down.
CAGCTGCACTCATATTTCAGTAGTTTTGTTATGATGAGTGAAGGTGAGTAAATAAGCTATCGTATGTGCAATAACACGAGCTGCCCTCACATGTCTGCCTTTATGGGTAAGCGTAGCTCGTGGTGTCCACCCCACCTCCAGCTTTCTTCTCTCCCAACCGCCCCAGTGAATGATGACACAGCGCACACAGCTGTACCAAATTTCATTGAAATCAGTTCAACAGTTTAGTCATGAGAATGTGACAGACAGAGCTACTTTCGCACTTATAATATTACTAGTTGTTACCCACAGCTGTGCACACATATTAGTACTTTTCATTACGATGAGTGATAACGAGTAAGAAAGATATAGTATGTTCAATAACATTGTCTGCTTTCACGCATCTGCCTGTTTAACAGGTAAGCATAGCTTATGATGTGTGTGCCCCCCACACAGGATATTCAGGTACATTGCTTGTCTTGATTAATCCTGTACCCTTCCATCTAATCTGGTGGAGAGTCGCAATTCTTGGCCATTCTCTGTGCACTCCCAGGCCTATATAGGCCACTTAAATTCCAGGTTCCAGAGGAGAAGTCCATTGTCTGTCACAGTGTCCAATTTCAGTTGAGATGGTCCTGATTCCAAGGCTCCTGACCAATGTATTTTTTTGTGTGACCAATATACCTATTTTTTTTTGTGTGAGCAGGGAGGTAATCCTCTGCACAACCCCCCCCCCCCCTCCCTCCACCTGGAGGACCAGTGGCATTACACATGGATGCCCATCATAGAGGCATTGTGTTCCCCATGGCTTTTGATGCACCTCTGGCCCAATTTACGACATCCTATGTAGGGTGGAATCACCTATATCTTGAGAATGTTTCTGTTCCCACAAAAGTTAATAAGACTAGCACAGATGTGTTTAGAGGAAATGTATTGTAGATTAAAGATCACTACAGAGCATTTTGAAGTCGTAACTGATCATAGACAAGGAGATGCATTATCTCCAATAATTTTTAATCTAAATTAAGAAAAGTGCTGCTGGTGGTAGTGGTCATGTGTGTACGAGATGTGCTTGCGTGGGTGAATGTACGTATGTTTTCTTTGCTGAAGAAGGCTTTGGCTGAAAGCTATAATATGTAACAGCCTTTCCATTTTACCTCTCTGCAACACAGCGGGTTACGGTGAGTGGCAATCTGTCCTTTTTCTAATATTGTTGACATTCCAACCTGGTGTTTCCATTGTGAGTGTGAAAGGAGGCTGGCGGGGGTTGGGGAGGGAGTTCGCAAAGGGTGGGCAACAGATGCACGATACAGGAATGTGACATGAATGCATCTACAGGTGGCCCACGCAACGATGGGATAGAATAAATCTGTGAAGGGCCTGGAGTATTCCACAGGTGGCCCACCCAGCGATGGGATAAGGGTCCAAACATATTTCTCAAAGATACACAGTGTGTCGAGGATATGGTAGAATTATATATTGGGAATGATCTATTTGAATATATTAGCAACAAAACCAATAAGTACTATAGTCAAAATTGGAATAGAACGAAACTGAATTTTAAAAAAAGAAAGAAAGAAAGAATTCCAAATTTGTCGACGTTACGGGACCCGAACTTAGAAAGTGGTTTGGGCTTGCTATCCTTATGGGAATTGTAAGCAAAGCAAGGATCGATGATTATTGGTCAACAAATTTGATATTTCGCAGAACAGTGTCCCGCAATTGATTCAGACAAATATTTTCAGTTTTACATTTTTCTGTATAATGCCAGCCAGCTTTTCAAAGTGCAATTCGTAGTTGATTGTTTTTCCAAAAAGTTTAAAGAAACTTTTAATCTAAGTCAAAATGTCTCAGTAGATGAAGGAATGATACCGTGGCATGGTCGGTTAAATTTTAAGGTTTACAATCGGTCGGAAATTAGGAAATATGGCATACTCATTCAGATGCTGCGAGATTCGAGTATGGGAACATTTCCTTATTCAAGATATATTCTGGTCCTGGACAGCCTTTAGCAACTACAGTGATGGAACTGTTGACACCTTCTTATGGAAAGTGGCATCACCTCTACATGGATAATTGTTATAATAGTGTAGAACTTTCAGAGAAGTTACTCAAAATGAAAATTCGAGTTTGTGGAACGATACAGCAAAATAGAGGGTTTCCAGAAAAATTAAAGCACGCAAAAGTCAATGGGTTTGAAACGTGTCATCAGCGGGAAGGTGAAGTACTCATACGGGTATGGAGAGCTTCGAAAACTAAAACGATATGCATGATCTCTACAATACGTAATGCCACTTTGACTGACACTCAAAGAAAATGTAGAAAAAACAATTACACAATAAAAAAACCTGAAAGTGTAGTAGACTACAACAAATAAATGAAAGGAGTGGATCGGGCAGACCAATATTTGAGTTATTACCCTCTATATAGAAAAACTATAAAATGGTCAAAAAAGGTTTGCATGTACCTCTTGAATTGCACATTATTTAATGCATTCTGTACAAGTCAGTATTTCAATACAGAACATAAGAGTCTCCAATTTCATGACTTTTTTATTGAAAGTGTCTGACTTGTGGATAAAAGACCAACTAATATTATTTCCGAAACAAATAAACGAAAACGAAGAAACTGCTATGTATGTTCCAAAAACAAAAAAAAGAACACCAAACTTAATGTGCAAGTCTTGTGGAGTTGTGTTACATCTTGGAGACTGTTTTGCTGTGTATCATATGAAAGGAGTACCAAAGACAATGCGAATTAACAAATATATGAAACAAACAAATTTTGTATTTATTTACCTATGTATATCTTCGAAATTTCATGAAAGTAGTGGAACAGGGTTGAGAACTGATGAGAACTAATGATGAGATTAGTAAAACTTAACAATTTATAATGTCCCGATAATGTCAAGAATGGCCGGCAACAAGGTAAGTAATCTGACTTAGCGCTGCCGGCGCCAAGTGAATAGATTTGTACGAGACATGCGGATGGCAAAGTGTTAATTATGGTGGCCAATTCATACAAATTATTGGTACAATTATCCAGGATAGCACGCATAATTACAGTGATGAAGTTAGTGATTGAATAGAGACACAAAATAGATAGTTCATATTTATCAAAAAAATAAAACAGTTCATGTTTAGTACAGTCCTTTAGCAAATTGTTAAATGCATTATACTTCGGTAGCTGATTTAGGTGAGTCCATCATACAAATAACTGAGTCCAACAACAGCTTATACACTCTTGACAATCACAACATAGTTCAGAAGAATATTCATTAATTTTACATACTGAATTCACTCAGAAGTATTTAAAGTTAATGAGCTTCGCAGTTTCCAAAGCATGTATTCTCACATGCAGAATGTACATAAAATAAATCTGAGTCAAATAACGGGAGCACGTCCAGCATAGGTGTTACTTGTTAGCTCCCTAACCACGGACTGATATTTCATGGGCAGTCCCAACCTATAAAGACTGGCATAGGAACAAATTGTTATTTTGGAAACTACATTATACTTTGAAAAATGGCTAGGTTGTAAATTACTATTTTTGATTTATTACAAGAACTAATGGAATATTACAGAAAATGTTACAAATTTATAAAAGTAGATGGACACTAATTTCCCTCTGCCATGTGATTCTTATTTCTTTCCTGAGTGAGCACCATATTGCAAATATTGATAGTTTTTATGAAAGTATTAATTAATTAGTTAATTAATTAACACTGTATGTCAAATGGTACAGAAAAATTAAGGTAACAAAAGTAAGTAGTTGAAGTGTAGATTTTAAGAGTATTTTGACGAAATCCACAACAGAAAATGGAACTGTTTATGAACTTACACTGAGGTGACAGAAGTCATGGGATAGCAATACACACTTATGCTGATTGCGGTACTATTGCATACACAAGATATAAAAGGGCAATGCATTGGTGGAGCCATCATTCGTACTCAGGTGATTCATAGATGCCTGAGACATTTGATATTGGAAATAGTTGGGGAATTCAATATTCCGAGATCCACAGTGTGAAGAGTGTGCCGAGAATAGCAAATTTCAGGCATTAACTCTCACCATGGACAATGCAGTGGCCAACACCCTCCACTTAATAATCGAGAGCAGGAGTGTTTGCAGAAAGTTGTCGGTGCTAACAGACAAGCAACACTGCGTGAAATAACCTCCAAAATCAATGTGATATCTATGACAAATATATCCATTGGGACAGAGTGGCAAAATGTAGCATTAATGGGCTATGGGAAGAGGTGACCAATGCGAGTGCCTTTGCTAACAGCATGACATCACGTGCAGCGCCTCCTCTGGGCATGTGACCATATCGGTTGGATCCTAGACAACTGGAAAACTGACCTTGTCAGTTGAGTCCCAATTTCAGTTGGTAAGAGCTGATGGTAGGGTTTGAGTGTGGTGCAGACCACAAAAAGCCATGGATCCAAGTTGTCAATAAGGCACTATGCAGGCTGATGGTGGCTCCATAAAGGTGTGGGCTGTGTTTACATGGAACGGGCCGTTTGATCCAGCTGAACTTATCATTGTCTGAAGATGGTTTCGTTCGGCCACTTGGAGACCATTTGCACCCAGCCATTCATGGACTTCCCGTTCCCAAACAACTGTTTAAATTTTATGGCCATCAACATGCCTTGTCAGCAGGCCACAATTGTTCCCAATTGGTTTGATGAACCTTCTGGAGAATTCAAGCAAATGATTTGGCCACTCAGATCGCCCGACATGAATCCCGTCAAACATTTATAGACATTATCGAGAGGGCAGTTCTTGCACAAAATCCTGCACACTTTCACAATTACCGTATTTACTCGAATCTAAGCCGCACTCGAATCTAAGCCGCACCTGAAAAATGAGACACGAAATTAAGGAAAAAAATTTTCCCGAATCTAAGCCGCACCTGAAATTTGAGACTCAAAATTCAAGGGGAGAGAAAAGTTTTAGGCCGCACCTCCAAATCGAAACAAAGTTGGTACATTGCAATGTGAGACACAATTTAGGTCGAATGAATGACGATACAGTAGTTTGGTTCGAGTTGTAAGCTTAGCAGTTAAGCTATACCAGGTAGCTATTGCTATGCGTCAGGTGCTCCGTCCATATTTATACGGGTACCCTTCCTTTTTCACGTGCTTCGTCTGGTTTGAATTGATTGCTTATTTTTCTTTGATCTGATAAGTGCCGTTCTCTTTGTTATAGGTGTTTACGTCACTCTAAGCTGAAAATGCGTTACTGTACTGTGTCTTGCATTGTTTGTCGCATTCTGATAATGAGTGTTTACAGCCTGTTGCCGCTTGCGGCATGGCTTTCTTTCATGCGCGCTACCACCGCTTACAATTAAAAAAAGACAGAGAGGAATCGTCTCATTAGCGAAACAATGGCAAGAGAGTGCTATTTGTTGTTACTTACACTGCTGCTTTCTTTGATAATGATCAACAAGAACCAAATAATAGACTTCGTATGATAGAGAAGATGTTCTGAACGACAGTTTAGCGAAAATTTTTCTCCCTTTGAATATCTTTGCAGGTGCCTCTTTAGTACATTACATTCTGCACAGAAATTAGAATTATCTTAAATTTAAAAATCTAGTCAATTGCTGTGCTTCATTTCTGACTGTATCACTATTAGGCATAAGAATAATACGAATATAAACATGACATGATATGTATATTTCTCCGCATTTGCTTTTGTCTCACTGTAGTTTCGTAGTTTATTAGGCAGACAGGATTTAAATGAGATAGCAGCAAACACGAAAGAACACATGGCAAAATGTTTATATTCGTATTATTCTTATGGTGAAGAGAATACTGCATGTGATTCACAATTCATAAAAGTTCCTATTAGCAACCATCTCTTCTCACAGGTAGGAAAAAATTCAGAACGTAGAGTTGGCCATATTGACAAACATCCCAAACAGTCTTGCCAGTCGGATATTTGTAGTACATTGAAATGCTGCTACATTCGAAGATGAACTATACGGAATTTGTATTTACTTCATTGGATAATGTATGAAAATGCAGCGGTCGAAACTCGGGGCGGAGAAATAAGCTCATCTTCCGCCTTTTTTTTTTTTTTTTTTTTTTTTAATTTATTTACTGACGCAGAGCTTTTGACGTCAGTATTTATCTTTGTGCCTGCAAAGCATGCGTGTGTGGTGCTACATATATTCGACGGCAGAGGTTAATTGTGGCGGCACCTACCAACATTTTTCAGAACTTCCTCTTGCTTTGCATTCGATAGTAAGCTTCAGGCGGTTTTTTGGATTACATAAACCGGGAAAAAAGTGCGGCTTAGATTTGAGTAAATATGGTATGGATGGCTGTAGGGGCAGCAGGGCTCAGTACTTCTATAGGGGACTTCCAGTGACTTGTTGAGTCCACACCACATTGAGTTGCTGCACTATGCTAGGCTAAAGGAGGTCTAACACATTATTGGAAGGTATCACATGACTTTTGTCACCTCAGCTTATTATAGAAGATAATTCTAGTAATTTAAAATACTTTCCAGAAAAGTTGGAATGCGTAAATTTCATATGGTGTAGGTCACCATTCTCAAATATAGGTATTAGCTCATAGGATTTTGCATGTGGCAAACTGTAGTGCTAACATTAACAGTGCCCTCATGAAAATTAATTGTACCAGTGAAATCAAAACACTTGAAATGGGAAGCTGAATAATAAATTTAAGTGGAATTCACTCTAAATAGTAACTTGACATTCCCAGATAAGTGCTACATGTCACCCAGTAAATGTATTGGAAATAAAATAAAAATTTAAAAAATTGAGAATAGAAAAACATAACAGATTGAAACAATCCACCTGCTTTGTCACAAATTTCTTCCTTCTTCTTGATGGTTTTACTGTGAAATTCATGTGACACATGCTTCATAAATTGAATACACATATAATGGAAAATCCAGGATGGAATGAAACAATATTGTGAGAAGGAAAGTTGCTACTCACCATATAGTGGAGAAGCTGAGTTGCAGATTGGCGCAACAAAAGACTCTCACAATTAAAGCTTTCGGCCATTGGCCTTTGTCAACAATAGAATATCTCTCTCTCTCTTTCTCTCTCTCTTACACACACACACACACACACACACACACACACACACAAACCAGTTGCCTGAGACTGCAGTCGTGTGTGAGTTGCGGTTGTGTGAATGTGTTTGTGTTTGCAAATGTGTGTGTATTGTTGATGAAGGCCAGTGGCCAAAAGCTTTAATTGTGAGTGTCTTTTTGTTGTTCCTCTCTGCGACTCAGTGTCTCCGCTATATGGTGAGTAGCAACTTTCCTTCTCATAATATTAATTACACATATAAGGTACAAACAGCAAACAGGAGATAGTTGTACGTAGCATAATTTTTGCTGTACTGTACCATATGCAGAAAAGATGACATTGCAGTAATATAGTGAATTCATATGTGTTAGGTACCAAATTATTTTCTTGATAATTTTAAGACGTATATGTATTTTATCTTTCTTCCTCACTCATTCTGTCAGCAAACATTACACCCCAACCCCCCACCCCCTCTCTCCCTTTCTGCCTGCCCTTTCCTATGTCCATCTCACGTATGTCATTAAAAACGTTGATACATTTTACTCTAAAATAACATTTGCATTAATATTTTGGTAGTGTTTATTCTTCTAACCGCAGCCCATACCAAGATATTCATATCTTGATATTGTGTCCCACTGCAGGTGGAACGTACAAATTTCAGATTGATGCCAGTTCACTCACTACTCCATTGGCTGTTGCATATTTGGTCACTAAGGACCTGCCAACGGTAATAAGCCTAATAAAGACTTTCTCAAGTATCAGCAATAACAGCAATACAGATGTTGGAGGCTATTTCTTGTTGGGTGCTATGACTTCTAAACGTATAAAAATAGAAGCGAAAGAAATTGTCAACATTATGCAAGTAAGTCAAACATAAAAATTATACATATGTGTATGGGCAAAACTGTCCTTATGGAAGATTAAAATGTAAATTTAAATAACTGGGAAGGCAAGGCAAAATGAAAAATAATTTAACATGAAATAATGTGATACAATTAAATGGGAATGGAAAGCAACATGAAATGTAGGAAATAGGAAAAAAATTGCATCATATGTAGTACAAGCTGTAAAACACCTATGGCACACAAATGCAGTTAAACTCCTTCTTAAAACTTCTCTCGGGGCCCATATATTTTTCCTTCAAAGGGTATTTTTCTTAAATAGGGATTTAAAACCCTTGTACTGAGGGAGTGACCAGAATGTGAATTCAAACTTTTCAGGTCATGTAAGTATACATTAGTTCCAAGCTTTCATATACTTGAAACTAAAATGCAGTTTAGCATGATCTCAAGAGGTTTCTGCTTCTGTGGCACGTCTAAAATCAGCAACGGGTATTCTGCTATAATGAATCATTAAAAAAGAAGAAGATATTGTTTTTACAAAATATTGTTTTATTCAGTAAATGTTTGGCATAAATATGATGCAAGTTAGAGGTAACTCCTTAAATAAAATATTTTGTTTTGTGGGAGGGTAGCAGAGGGAGGGGGAGGGGAGGATGGGAGGGGGAGGAGGAGGAGGAGGAGGAGGAGGAGGACAATGACGATGATAATGAGAGTGTAGCTTGCTTCTTTTTTTCTGTATAATATATCATTAGTAGTTGTCATTCCAGCTGATTGATGCAATAAGAACTCGTGAAAAATAGCTCTTATCAGTGTCACGTCTTATCTGTTTTAGCTTGTTCCTTTACAAGAGAATTTCACAGCTTGCTTATGTCCATCTGGGGCATGGAAGTTGTAACATAACATGTATGCTGCTGAGCTGTCAGCCAACTAAAAGTTATCGAGCCATAGTATTGTAAGGTTGGCTCTGCTAGCGAGGCCAAGTTGATGGAAGGCAGCTGGGCTGTCACAGTAAGGCATTCAGTTTCAGGGAAGCGAGCGCCCAGCTAATCGGTGGTTTTCCTCAGGCCACAGAAGTTGAGGGACAACAGTTAGTAAACTGAACATCATGGCCTGAATGTAAATGGTTTCATATATGGCAGCACATCCACAATATGACAGAATGTGACTATTTCCAAATTTGATAGTTATTCACAGTTTCATCATCGCATAAAACTAATCACATCAGCATATTCACAGCAATGAGGTGACTGTATTGAGACATTAATATTATGAATGTCACAAAAACTACAGAAGTTACGTAGTCACATAAATTAATAATGTTATGGAAAAGTATTAAAAATTAATAACCACCGACTGTTTCATTCGGTCTTGATAAACAGTGTGTTGAATGGTAGCTTAGGGCTCTAGTTACCAGCACTGAAAGCCACACATTTTATTTATTGAGTTATTATGTATTTTATATATTTTTAATTATATAAATGTATTGGACCATCATATTATCCGCAGTTACAGAGCAGCTGGATCCAGCATGCCAATACCTCTCCCTACTTAACCATCTAATATATTTCTAGATTATTACTAGATTCTGTTTAATTAAATGTTAATTCAGCCTATATGAAAGACACACATCATTTGAAACTGGTAATTTGCATATAATATTTGTTACCACAGCTGAATGCAGCATAAAAAGAGGCAGCTATTGAGTAGGCGAACTTTACTGTTTTCTTAATTCCTACTCACTAGGCAGTTGCCCTGACCACCAAGCCATCTGGACATAGTGGTCATTGCAACTGCATGGACTACCCTAGCACACCTCCTGTCAGATCCAAATTCTCAGCTTATCCATACACTATTAATGTAGTGCCACTTGCCCATTACTTACAGTATGTCACCAACTCCAGTAAAAGTTCGAGCCTGGTGTGCATCTGCACTGAAGAGATCGTTGGCCATCTTGCCTGAATTATATGTATATGTGGTGTCTGTTTTTTTGGACTTTCTGTTTTTAGGACTGCTGTTTGTGAAGTGTTGGCACAAGAGCCAACACCGTGTAGCTAGAGGAGGCCGAAATGCATGCTTTCAGCTCACGCAGATTGGCGTAAGGTCTGGAACATTACAAGGAAATGAGAACTTGGAAAAACGGACGTAACTGGTAGAATACTTAACTTTAATCCAGAAGTGGTGTACATCGGTCTGAAGGTACAGGCATCACAAGTTAAATCTCTATTGATAATGGCGCCTTGCTAGGTCGTAGCAAATGACGTAGCTGAAGGCTATGCTAACTATCGTCTCGGCAAATGAGAGCGTATGTGTCAGTGAACCATTGCTAGTAACGTCGGCTGTACAACTGGGGTGAGTGCCAGGAAGTCTCTCTAGACCTGCCGTGTGGTGGCGCTCAGTCTGCAATCACTGACAGTGGCGACACGCGGGTCCGACGTATACAAACGGATCGCGGCCGATTTAAAGGCTACCACCTAGCAAGTGTGGTGTCTGGCGGTGACACCACATTCCTCCCCCGCAAATCGGCGTACGGTCTTGTTATAAGGCTTCCGCCCGCCGTGGGGAGGACCCCATGTTGACATATGCGACGAGGTGGAGAGCCTAACAACAGGCGAGGCTGTGCCACCCGCACCCGGCCATTCGGTCCGAGGGGAGCTAGGAAACGCCTGAAAACCTAGTCCAGGGTGCACGCCAACATGCGGTGTATGCGCCTGTAAAGAGACAGGAGGGGCCGAAGATTCGACCTCCATCGGGGCGAGGCAGCCGACGGGCGAAGACAACATCTGGTCCGGAGCGGGCAAGAGTTCCATGTTGGAGGACAGCTGGTCACGGGAAGTGATCGGCAGCGCGTGACCCAGGGAGGTGCTTGGCGGCTGCAGCGAAGCGTCCACTGCGGGCGGTGCCTGCGGGAGAACAGGCGGCGGCGGCTGCGCGTCGCCATGGGGCAAAATGGAAGGCATCGTCGGTAACACCTGGGGATGAGGCGAGCCAGTAGATGGGTCCCCAGGGCGCTGACTGGACGGCACCGTCGCTGAAAACAGACGGGGAGCGGCAGAACCCGTGCGACGACAGAGGCACAGCTGATTGAGATGCCGACGCACCTCACCAGAGGCCCCCAAAACCAAATACATGGTGCGGCCGAGGCAGCGAAGAATGCGCCCTGCGAGCCAACGCTGTGAACCTCGACAGTTGCGATAGTATACAACGTCGCCTGGAGCAAAAGCAGGTGGCTGCCACTGCACAGGAACCTGATGCGGCGGATGCAGCAAAGACATCAAGGTTCGATGAGGATGACCGTGGAGCAACTCAGCCGGCGAGCGACCATCTGGAGGCTGAGAGCAATACGAGGACAAAAAGAGCAAGAACGCGCCCTCCCGAGAATGCGACGCTTTCAACTTCAACATCTGTGACTTGAAAGCCCGGACCAATCGTTCAGCGGCACCGTTTGACTGAGGCGAAAACGGCGCGGATGTCAGATGTTGAATACCATTGGCCTTGCAGAATGACAAATTCTGTGGATATGAATTGTGGGCCATTGTCGGAAACAATAGTCTGTGGAAGACCTTCAATACAAAAGATAGCAGATAACGCTTGGATGGTGGCAGATGACGCCGTGGAAGACATCCAGACAACAAGAGGAAAATTACTGAATGAATCTACCACAGCCAACCATCGAGCATTCCGGAATGGACCAGCAAAATCGATGTGTAAGCGTTGCCAAGGGGAAGTGGCTTTCGGACATGCAAAGAATTTCCGCGGTGGTGCGGATTGTTGTTCGGCACACGCCATGCAAGTAGAGCACATATTCGTAATCACAGCATCGATTCCGAACCAAGTACAGTGCTGACGAGCAAGTTGTTTCGTTCGCACTATACCCCAATGTCCTTGGTGGGGAAGCCGTAAGACAGAGGACTGCAACGAACATGGGACCACGACCCTGGACTGATCATTATCAGAACGTAACAGCAAAACACCACGTCGCACAAAAAGTCTCTCCTTGTGAGCAAAAAATCGGCGAACCAACGGATCCTCAATCCGTGACTTTGACAAGGGCCATTGCGTAGCAACAAAATGCAAAATGGTAGCAAGGACAGGGTCAGCAGCTGTGGCTGTAGCTACACGACGAAAATCAATCGGAAACGATTCGACCACGTCATCGGTTTCCGAATCAATGAACATGCAAGCAAGTTCGGAAGAATCGAATGCTCTATCCTCAGCAACAGGCAAACGGGACAACGCATTGGCGTTTCCGTGCTTAGCAGTGGACCGATACAAGATATCGTAGCGGTACTGCGAGAGGAAAATAGACCAGCGAATGAATTTCTGTGCTGTACGTGGAGGTACAGGCTTGTTCGGATGAAAAAGCGACGTCAATGGTTTGTGGTCTGTGATTGATGGTAAAGTGACGACCATACAAGAAATCATGAAACTTAGTAACACCAAAGACGAGAGCCAAAGCTTCTTTCTCGATCTGTGAATAATGTCGTTGCGCAGACGAAAGCAATTTGGACGCAAAGGCAATAGGGCGATCATGCGATCCATCTTTGTGCGCAAGCACAGCACCGATCCCGAATTCCGATGCATCCACCATCAACAAAAGGGGTTTCTGGGGATCGAATGGCGTAAGGCAAGTATGGGAAAGCAACGCCGATTTCAACTGGCGAAAGGCGCGTTCGCATTCCGTCGTCTAGACGAACGGAACACCTTTACGGCGTAAGCGATGAAGCGGAGCTGAATTGGAAGAGGCGTGTGGGGTATATTAATGATAATAATTGATTTTTCCCAGCACACACTGTAGCTGCTTCAAATTCTGCAGCGAAGGCAAGTCTTGTATGGCACGGAGGTGCTCTGGACTGGGATGTATGCCTTGGGCATGGATTACATGTCCCAAATATGGTAAGTCACGAGCAAAAAACACACATTTGTCTTCCGCAAGCGAAGACCATTTTGTCGCAAGACCTGAAATAATGTTCTGAGATTGGCTAAATGTTCATTTTCCGTCTTTCCGGAGATCACAGTATCGTCCAGATAGTTTGCTGCAGTAGGGACCGAGGCACAAACAGTTTGCAGATATTGCTGAAACAATGCAGGGGCGGACGCACACCCGAATGGCAGTCTTTTGAATCGATACAAACAAAGATCTAGGTCCAACTTCGAAAAATATTTACCCGGGCAAAGTTTGTCAAAAAGATCTTCCGGGCGGGGTAAAGGAAAAGTTGCAATCACTAGTTGTGGATTCACTGTAGCTTTGAAGTCCACACAAAGTCTCAATTTTCCGGAAGGTTTTGGCAAAATTACTAAGGGTGATGCCCAGAGAGAAGCCTGCACACGTTCAATCACACCTTGTGACTCCAAATCATGTAAGGTTCTTGCGACCTCATCACGCAATGCGTGAGGAACATTGCGCGCTCTGAAAAAATTTCGGTTGCGCGTTTACTTTCAGTTCCAAATGTGCTTAATAGTTCTTAGCGCAACCAAGGCCAGGAGCAAAAATGTCTGCAAACTCTTCACATAGACGAGAAACACTGGCTGAAGGCACAGTCTGATTCACTGATAGGACCTGATTTACTATAGACAAGTTAAACAATTGAAATAAATCTAAACCAAACAAGTTCACAGCAGAAGAAGAACGATGGACGTAAAAAGACACAAGTTTTGTTTGTCCCTTGTATGTTGCAAGAAGGCTGCACTGTCCTAACACGGGGATATTCTGACCGGAATAACTATTTAACTTAACATTTGCGGCACGCAACGGAGGTCTGCCCAGTTGTTTGTACGTGTCGTTATTGATCAATGAAACTGCAGCTCCGGTATCGAGCTGGAATGGTATCACGGTGCCATGAATGTCCAAGTCTACAAAAAGTTTATTGTCCTGCTGACGACAAGAGCGACTGGCTCGTGCAACGTGAACAGACACTGGTACAGAAGCACTTGCGACTTGACGCGATTTCTGGCGATATCGACGCACACTATTTGTGGCACGAACAGAGTCACTGTTAGAGAGAGTGGCACTGGGCGGAGTGGATTGAACTACATGAATTTCCATGGGCGAAGGTTCACGAGCCTGAGTATTCTTGGTTCGATTCCGATTCCGGCGCGAAGCAAAGGGCCTGAAATGGGTGTGAGTGTCCGATCGGAGCTTTTTCTGGCAAACACTCTGAACATGTCCCTTTTTATTACAGAAAAAGCAAATAGCCTGGCGTGACGGGCAATTCTCACGCGAATGTCTAGTAGCACACCGCGGGCATGATTGTAGCACTGCATTTGCCTGCTTGCGCGGCACACTTAGCGGAGAGCTTGGCGGCAGCTGCGCGGACGGGCACGAGGGCTGTTTACTGTTCCGTGCAGCTCGCCCGGCGGGCCGGTTAATGTGACACACGGCTAGCGAAGTTTCAAACGATTCCTGAGCAAAGTCAAGTGTGTCCTGCCTATCCAATATGTCCATCACTTGTGGAAGGGATGGATTGACTAGTTTCAAAATCTGTTCCCTTATACGAACATCAGAAACGTTCTGTGCAATTGCATCACGCACCATAGTATCTCAATAAGGGAGTCCACATTGACACTCAAAAGCACAATCCCTAGTAAGGCCTTGCAAAGTTGCAACCCACTCCCGATTAGTTTGACCGGCCGTACGTTTTGTATGAAAGAAAGTATACCTTTTTGCAACTGCATTGACTGATTCTTTGAAATATGCATCTAATGCAGACAAAATTTCGTCGTAGGACAGAGTTGCTACGTCGCGTCGGGGAAATAATTTCACTATCACTCGGTACGTGTGCACCCCGACGGATGCTAACAAAAAAGGCTGCCGCTCGTTACCTTGAATTCTGTAGGTGGCGAAATGGAATCCAAATTGGTGTGACCACTCCGTCCAGCTTTCCAGTGCCGCATCAAAAGGACGAAAAGGTGGTGCAACTGCTTGTTGTGGCTGCGGTAGCGGTGAAGCGGCGGCGGCCGCATCGGTTTGCATTGCATGTTGACCCTGGACAAGCTGTCCAAGGGCATCCAATAAGGCCTGCGTCTGCTGATTCTGCAAGCGATAAAATTCGGACAGTACATCTGGAGATTGTGGCGAAGCCATGACACAATGAAATCAGTCTATCAACAAACACAAAATCCTCGGTGCCATGTGAAGTGTTTGCATAAGAGCCAACACCGTGTAGCTAGAGGAGGCCAAAATGCACGCTTTCAGCTCATGCAGATTGGCGTGAGGTCTGGAACATTACAAGGAAATGAGAACTTTTCTTTGTTTGAAAATCCTTGCAGACACCTCTTTAGTACATTACATTCTGCACAGAAATTAGTCATCATAGATTTAAAAATCTAGTCAATTACCGTGCTTCATTTCTGACTGTATCACTATTAGGCATCAGAATAATACCAATATAAACATGACATGATATGTATATTCTTCCACGTTTGCTGTTGTCTCACTCTAGTTTCGTAGTTTATTAGGCAGACAGGATTCAAATGAGATAGCAGCAAACACAAAAGAATACATGGCAAAATGTTTATATTTGTATTATTCTTATGGTGAAGAGAATACTGCATGTGATTCACAATTCATAAAAGTTCCTATTAGCAACCATCTCTTCTCACAGGTAGGAAAAAATTCAGAGCGTAGAGTTGGCCATATTGACAAACATTTCAAACAGTCTTGCCAGTCGGATTTTCATAGTACATTGAAATGCTGCTACTTTCAAAGATGAACAATACGGAATTTGTATTTACTTCATTGGTTAATGTATGAAAATGAAAATGCAGTGGTCGAATCTCGGGGCGGAGGAAAAATCTCGTCTTCCACTTCTTTTTTTAAAATTTATTTACTGACGCAGAGGTTTTGGTGCCAGTATTTATCTTTGTGCCTGCAAAGCGTGCCAGTGTAGCGCTACACATATTCGACAGCAGAAGTTAGTTGTGGCGGCACCTACCAACATTTTTCAGAACTTCCGCTTACTTTGCACTTGTTTCTAAGCCGCAGGCAGTTTTTTGAATTACGAAAACCGGAAAAAAAGTGTGGCTTAGATTCGAGTAAATACAGTAACCCACAGATGGCAGTCCCCCTATAGTGTATTCCTCACCCTGTAATGTGAATGGATTTGTGGTGTGGAGTCAAGGTTCACACAGACCCTAATATTCATTACTGTAGGTTCTATTGTATCATTCACATTTATGCAACTTGTAGTCCGATATTGACAATGGCTCCAAGGTTGGAAAGAAAGCCGGATATGCATTTATTGTTCAAACAGATTTTGGCCTTGCAGCTTGTTATCATTGAATACATACCACAATATTTCATCTAGTCACCTGCCAGTCATCCTCAGGTAAGCCATCAAAGACTGATGAAGACATCTTCCATGCCACAACATATAGCATGCTCTGAGTATACCACACATACTTCAGAATCAAGTTGGCAGACAGACCACACTACCCGGTGGAAGTGCCTTCTCTGATGGAACCGTGGAACTCAGCTGTCCTCTATTACTGCTCATTCCAGCCATTGACACACTCTGTTGTCTTTGATTAGAGCAAATTGTGGAGATGATATGGTTCCGTGCACTATCATCTGGTAGTTATTACACTTAATCAGATTTTCCACCATGTGATCCATGGATTCTGTAATTATGGAGTCCCAAAAAGATGTTGCTGCAGTGAGAATCATTATATCATCATACTCCATTGAATGTCTGGTGGAAATATGATGTTCAGAAATAGCAGACTTGCTTGGTTGCCAAAGGCAAGTGCAGCATTGATGTTCAGTGCAGTGGTCTGACATATGTAAGCCGTACCACATTGACAAGATATTTTGTAAATTCTAATAAATCATTCTTCACCGACTCCGGAAGATCTGCAGTCTTAGATGGTGGGCAGAAAACTACCATCACCAAAATTTACAGAGGATATTTGCTGTCTTAAACAAAATGTTGCCCATAAAGGGAAGAAAAGCTAAAGATTTTGCTGGTGTATTCTCCACTTAAACTGCTCCCCAGTTCTTTGTTTTTAACTTTAGTACCCTGTTAATCTGCCAGGTCGAGCATCCATTATCCCTGAACACTGTCTTTAGGTGGGTGAACTCTATAGGCAAACTATCTAGATCTTAACTGTGTGAACTTTGTTTGAATATGTTTTAAGCACACTCAAAGCTTGTAAATATAAATCAGTATAAGTGTGATTATGATAAACTGAATGCCCCAGACAGCCATAATTCTTCCATATGACCAAGACATCCAAGAAAGGTGGACAAGACTCTTTCTTTCTTTCCATAGTGAAATGAATATTGTTATGGATTGATGTGATGTAGAAACTTCATTAATTTGTCTCCTCTATGAGGCCACACTATGACAGTATCATCCATGTACCTCCAAAATACTGTTGGTTTCATTAGATAGCTGATTGAAGCAGCCTTTCAGTGAAATACTCCATAAAAAGATTAGCCACCCAGGCAGACACAGGGCTACCCACAGCAACCCAGTCAGTCTGTTCAAAATAATATTGGTTGAGGAAAGAGCAGGCTGAAACAAAGCAGTAATGCCCACCTAAAACTTACTACCAATCAGTGCCAAAGGATCTGCAAGAGGAACCTTTGTATAAAAAGTGATACCAAACCAAAACTAACTAAACGGTATGAATTGCTTAGCCAGAGACCCCCGAGCCTATTGATAAGGTCAGCTGAGTTGCACTTGTGATATGAGCATGTTCTCCTGATCTCGGCAAAGAAGTTAGATGTTTTGCTGAATCATATGTGGGAGCTCCAATGTTGCACACTATTGGAGATTTTCCTTATGAATTTTTTGGAAGGCCATACTGTCTTGGTGGTACAAAACCATGTGGTCTTAACCTCTTGATGAAAGGGGTTTTCTGCCCACCATCTAAGATTGCTGACCTTCTGGGGACAGTGAAGGAAGATATGTTACTGCAAAAGGCCAGAATTTACAAAATACCTTGCCAGTGTGGTATCATTTACGTGGGTCAGATGACATGCACCTTGAAAGAATGTTGCACTGAACATCATTGCTGCACTCGCCTTTTGCAACCAAGCAAGCCTGCTGTTGGTGAACATTGTATTTCCATTGGACATTCAACGGACTATGATAAAACAATGATTCTGCCCACAGCAACATGTTTTTGGACTTGATTATTAAAGAAACCATGGAAATATGTATGGAAGAAAATCTGATGAAGTGTGATAGCAGCCACCATCTCTAATATTTGCTCTGTTCGAGAACTACAGAGTGCACTGACAGCTACAGTGAGTGGTAGTGCAGAGGACAGCTGAGTTTTGCAGTTCTACCAGTGAAGATGCTGCTGCCAGATAGTGTGGTCCGTCTGTCAACTTGATTTCGATGCCTGCACAGAGTACCCACAGTGCTCTACATATTGCGGAATGGAGGGGGTCAGCAAGTAAATGGAATAGCAGAATACATAGTCTTCCCCAGCTCTTCTTCAGGAGGAACCTTTTATCTGCCGTGAGGTCACTGATGTTGCCTCTTCATTGATAAATGAACAGGTAATGTATAGCTTCTATGAGCTGCAGCAATTCTTGGTTAAACCTTTCTGGTCATGACAATGAGAGAGTCAGTTGCTCAGTTTTCGGTGCACTGCGCAGCAGTAGTGGTTGTCATTCCATATCAGCCACAGCTGTTCAGCAGATTACTTAGAAGGAAATCATTAAGAGCTGTCATTAAAGTGGTGCCGTAGTGTGTGTTCGGTCACTTGTGCATAGAATATTTAGCATTAGATCAAGTGTAGGGAATGTCATTCAAGAGGGAATAATTTCTGAACCCAAGGCATTATTAGAATCTCATGGCATGATTTCATTATTTGATCCCATTATCGCTATTGATAAAGGAGTTTATAGTTGCTTCTTATCCTGTTGTACATACTGCACTTCATCCACTGATCACTATATGCTATTAATTAAGAAACAATTTAATGGCAACAAACAGAGGTATAATCCTTGAAAAAGTAAGGCAGGAGACACCTTAATACTGGCAACTGTGCTATGACTATGATTTCATTGCAAAATTGTGTGTGTATGGCATTCCAGCACAGCAGCACTTCATTTTTCTTGAGAAAAAAAGCACACACACACACACACACACACACACACACACATTGGAAAGCAGTAATAATCTTTGAACTATAAACTGCGAATAGGTGTGACTCTGAAAATAATAGGCCACATGCTACCCTAAAAATGAATGCAGCAATAATACTGCTGGGATTGTTGCAGTGCAGGACAATCCAGTCATAAATGTCAGTTCTGAAAATAAATCAGGAATTTTGTTAAATAACATTAACTTAAATTGTGAGAACAAAGAACTTGCAGAGCTGAGAGTTAGCTCAACAATGGAGGCTACAAGACAGACAGTTGGTCATGGTGGACCAGTAACAGTGGAACTAAGTCAGTTGGTTTGAATACATAAGTGGAATGAATAATGTTCTTAGGCAACAAAAGGATGATCTTAAATAGGAAAGTGACAATGATACTAAGCAGCAAACTGCCAAAGTTGCTAATCTCATGGTGGATCGGGTCAAAGAAATAAAGAAGAATTTCAAGAAGCATTATAAAAGCCACAAAAGGAACTCATCAGTGTGTTCCTATAAAAACATGATGATTTACATAATGAAGATTGTGTGTCGAATAAAATGGCATTCGATCAGGTGGAAAACAAAATCAGTGCAGGTATCATGATAGTAAAGACGGATTGTTCACAGCACAAACAGCCAATCATTAAAATGTTATTTGGTATATTGCAACAATGCATGGATCTGGCCACAAAAGTTGAATCTGTACAGCAATCCACTGTAGATGAAAGTGCACTAGAAGAAAAAAAATAAGTGAAACAGTACAAGAGTAACATTTTGTTTTCCCGAGTGCAATGCTAAACAAGAATGTTGATAGCACTATTGAGGCATGGAAGTTTCATGAGTTCAAACCAAATCAAGGATTATGCCCAATTGCTTTCATGCACCAGTTCGGAAACACTTCTTCAACATTGCATTCTGAGAAACAGTGTACTGATATGTATGTGAGCAATTTGAAAGAGAGTGCATATATGTGAGTCATGAGAATCACTAATAGCTACAATAATTTCAGTGAATGTCAGGCAGCCCTTTTAAATAAATTTTGGTGGTTTGAATGAAAGTGGACAGTCAAGTCAAAATTATTGACACCACAGTGACTCCACCATTCGCAAATTTTTACAGAGGTACATATGTTTGGCAGAGCCTGTCAAAGACACAGAACTCATATAGATTCTTATACAGCAATTACCACTGCATGCTGTGAGAAATTAATCTTTGCAAGTACAAAGACATTGATGATGTACATTTTTCAGAGATCGAATTGCATCTCTCTACTCCGAAAAAAGGTGGTGTAAGAATAGTTACTCTGATGTAAGAAATGACAAAATAAAACCCTGTGAAATGAGCATCGTAGTGAACAGAACAGCAGAGCACTGAGTCGGTTGAGTGAGCATAACAAATCAGGAAGGCATGATGACCACATACAACCATACAATAAACTGCAGGGATATCGTCTTGAATCGAGGCTTTGGATCGATTGCCGCAACATAGAAGAAATCATGATGTGGTTCCACTTCAGGATTTATAGGAATGCAACCTAAATACTAAAATACTAAAGGAACTGAAGACAGGGACCCAGAAGGCGTTGAACATCTTGAAGTGTCTCAGCAACGGGTCATGGGGAACAGATAGGATGTGTCTGCACCAGTTTCATAGGCCCTTCATGTAATTGCAGCCGGACTATGGGTACTCGGTGTATGGATCAGCGAGGCCTTCTTACCTGAAGATCATTGATATTGTACACCATGAGGGGTTCAGACTAGCCACTGGCACTTACAGGACAGCCCCATACCCAGTACCTGTTCAGAGGCTGGTGAACTCCCACTTACCAAACAGTGGCAACTTCTCATGGTGCATCCGGTGTGTCAGTTCCTCACTACTCCCTCTTCCCCAGCATACCATACCATCGCTTGCCCAGCTATGGAACGCCTCTTTATCACACACCCCCAGGCAGTGGGCTATTTGGGATCTGCATGATATGTGTGCTAGAGTCCCTAGATGTGGGGCGTGTAGAGGCTCAAATCTAGGATTTTAGCTGGCTGCCACCTTGGTTACTGCAGAGAACCAGAGTGATTTTAGATTTAGTGCAGTACAGAAGAGATTGCACTCCTGCTTATTTTTTAATTCATTCTTTTATGCCATCTCAGCTGTGTACCAGAACTCGGTAGCAGTATTTACAGATGGGTCTGACTGGGGAGGGGGACTATGTTGGTTGCTCTGCTGTTTTCCCTGGTTGTGTTCTCAATTTCTGATTGTCTCATGCGTTTACTGTATTTGATGCCAAATTAAATGTGATCTTGCAGGCACTCGAGCAAATGAGATATGTTTCAGGTGCTAAATTCCTTGTTTGTTTCGATTCACTAAGTGCTCTTTGCTCTCTACAACCCTTTTGTGCAGCAGATAAAATAGTTCAGAACATCCTGGTTGCCCTCCTCAAACTACAAAGTCTGGGGAAGGAAGTGTGTTTTTGCTGAGTGCTGGGGCACATCGGTATCGGGGGAAATAAAAGAATGGATGTAGCAGCCAAGGAGGCATCTCGCAGTCCTCAATTAGTTCGGTGTGCCATCCCCCTGCATGCTATTGTCTCGCTGTTACAGAGCCATGCATTGATGGGAGGATGAGTGGCTGGAAGTAACGGACAATAAACTGTGTCTAGTAAAGTCCATTAACGTGGCCACGGGGTACCTCAATCCAACCACTTTGGCGGATGAGGTACTCATTATTTGTCTTTGTATAGGCCACAGCCCTATGATGCATGGCTTCTGCTCACTCCGGCAAGAGGATCCTTCAATGTGTGGTGCTTCTGGTGTACAGATCACTGTGCATCACATATTATTAGACTGCATTTTATTTTCAGGCAAGAGGGCAGCAGCAGATTTGTCAACATATCTGTTCTCAATTTTAAGATTTTGTGATACGTCCAACTTGTTTCCTAAAATTATAGGCTGCTGTTCTCAATGTGGTAACAGGGTGTCTGGCTGAGCCATATTTTTTGTAAGTGGTCAGCCAGTTACATTGCCCTGTGTCATTATTTTAGATTCTCTGTCATTTTACTTATGTTTTAATCCTCAATATAGCGCCATTCACCCTTTCTCCATTGTCTTAAGGCCTGTGTGATAGCATGATTGTATGGGTCGACATGAGTGATTTGGGAGTGAATGAGTGAGTGTCATTTTGTAGATTTACTCCTTATTGCTTGATAAATTCTTAGCCACTTAGCCATTTTATTCATATTAGTTTCATTTAATCTCGCCGTTCTGCGCTAGTGAATTAAAAAAAAAAAAAAAGCGCACACACACACACACACAACCACACACACACACACACACACACACACACACACCAAACACAAAACTTGGTTGTAAGTTAGTGATCAGGAAGCAATGTTTGGACCTAGGCCATGGCTCTGCTGCTCCATGCATCAGATGGGTTCCCTGCCAGAGGTAGCGCGGCACTATTTTCCATCATAAACCAAATCTAGGCTGCATTGGCAGTTTCATAGACTTGAGCTATTCACTTTATTTTTCTCAGAGAAGGATTTGATTCCTGCAGTATGTGGTTTCTCATTTTCAAGCCAGAGGTAAGATGCACTGTAACATCCCTGATTAGAGACTCCATATAGTTCTACCTTCACAGACATTTGAATATGCAATTCCTACGTAATCCTTGTAGGTTGATGGTCCAGTCTACATATGTCCTCTCACATTGTGCTATAGAAGCAGGTCAATATATTTGCTACATTATAGACAAGAATTATTGTAATAAACCAATGAAGGGATACCAGTTGAAAAGAGCAGACACCTAGCTATGTGACAGACAGTTATTTAGATCAGTGTTTTACCTTGGGGGGTATGTATTCCAGGGCAAAGGTATGAATTGAGAGGCATGCACAATCATTCACATCTTTGATTTTCCATCCCCCCTCCCCCCTTCCACCACATTTTATTATTGTCTTTATGGAGATGAACTGTAGCAGCAGCAATTATTTATAGGATCCGTGCGAAATTTGGTGGAGAGAATCAAGAATATTGTTGGTGTTTCTGAGGGAGACAGGTTCTTAAGAGAATGATTATCTCAGTGATTTGTTATAAGAGCATAAAGAGTCTATGTTGGCATATAAGGAGGAAAGCTCTTAAGACTGTATGTCTCTGCAGGACATATAAAGCAGGAAGATATCCTGTGCAAGTATATGTTATATTGATCTTGCAACCTGTTAGGACCTTGTTATGTTGTCATTCCTTTTTCTCTCACCTTTCAGGCTTTCAAGGAAGAAAGTATATTTATTTCCAGTGCAGCAGCAGACGCAATATATTATCAGCTGCAACGCCACACAAGAGATTTACATGACTTGAAAATAAACAGAAACATTATTTATCAGTTGGTGAGAAGTGATACAGATCCCTCAAAAGAATCAAACAATCATATGTTGCATCCGGTATGTTCATTTATTGTATTATATTGATGTTGAATATCAAAATAATTTGAACTTGAACATATTTTTTTTTTAATTCCTCAAGGTTAATCATATGTGAAGCATTGTATTTGTTAGCGTATGCTTTGAATAATGATATAGCCATTATTTCATTTTCCCGATGAATCAAAGAAATGTGTGTTTGCTCTTAATTTATTTGTTCTTTTCTATGTTTGTATTCCATTTGTATGTAACTTACTTGTTCTTTTCTGTAGCTGAAATAAGATAAATTTTAACACTGTATCAAAAAGAAAATCCACCTGACAACATAAAAAATTATTAGACAGAATTTTTGTCTGTGATGGATTTAGTTTTAATAGTTTTCATCCATTCCACACTAAAAAGTCTTTCCCATACAGACTGATCTCATGTGGGCAGCACATCTGTTGTGACCAGCAAATCCTTTCCAATTATGGACAGGTACCGCACTCCAAACCAGTCTAGAAACAGATCTCCCTTGCCAGTTTCTCATATTCCAACCCCCCCCCCCCCCCCCCTCCACACCAGGAGGCTCACAGTTTTTCAGGAGTTCGTGCGTGGCACACATGGACCCCGAGATACTGCAGCCCATTCGTCCTTCCCTGGATGCATTTCCTTCTCTGTGTCTCTGCCTCCCTGCCCTCAATCCTGCCCTGTGCCCCTTCCTCCCCTCTCTGTGTTCTTACTTATGTCAGCCTGGCTACCCACCTGGTTTTCTGTATTCCTTGCAGTTTTGAACCCCTTGCATTCGGTCCCTGTTTGGGGTTTGACACCCCCTCCCCCACTTCTAAATTTTTCTCTTTCTTCAATGAGCCATTTGGGGAAGAACTCCATCCTAGCATCTATGTTGTAGGTTCCTCTCCCCCCCCCCCCCCTTTCTTTCCCTCTTCCTTCTCTGCTGTCTCTGCCCTGCAAGGTCACCAGCATGTGTAGCGGGACGGTTACGTACTCATCTGATGAGCCCCGTGACAGCACAGGGATCACACTTCTGATACCTGGGCTGTTGCCTCCCATGGATGCCTAGGACTGGTTGCTTGTCATTTCAGAGTATCAGAACTCACAGCAGTGGCCACCATGCCAGATGGCCCTTGCTGTGACTGAGTGGCGCCCATGGGGATAGCCTCTGATCAGTGTAGGTGGTATCAAGGCAGATGCGTTTTGCATGAAGCATATCAAGCTCCAAAAAGTCTGATCATTCTCGTATGGCCATCTGTTTGATTGATAACAGATCATTGACTGCTGCTTCTTATGATCCTGTGTCCTCCACTTCCATGGCTACACCCTGGGAGGAGGGCCAGGCTTGCTAGCTTGGGGCTTTCCTTACTACCTGGCCTGTAGTAGGATGGCAGGAACACATTCACCACCACAAAGCCATTATTTTTTGTAGAAAATATTGAAGACAAGTTTGCCGAAGTGGAGTGTCTCCGTAAGATGCGGTTAGGTTCGCTGTTGATCAGAACTTATTTTGCCACCCAATCTGCAGCTCTTCATGCTTGTGATCATCTTGATGACGTCCTTGTGTCCATTACACCTCACCAGTATCTGACTGTGGTCCAGGGTGTCATTTTCCATAGGGGCCTTATCCTTCGAACCGATGAGGAACACTGGGCCAGTCTGGAACAATGGGACTTTCACTTTGTTTGGTGTGTGCAGAAAGGCCGTAAGGACAATCACACCAATACTGGCACCTTAATTCTGGGTTTTTGAAGGAGATACCCTCGCAGAGCAGGTCAAGATTATGTGTTACCAGTATGACTTGAAGCTGTATGTCCCACCACCCATGAGGTTCTTCTTGTGCTTGGGTTTTGGGCATTTCTTTCCGTTGTATGGCAGACCCTGTATGTGGTGATTGTGGACACTGACACAATTGAGGACAGCCCTTGTGTGTCCACTACCAGTGCGTGTAATTTATCATGACCATCACTCTCCGTGCTCACCAGATTGCCCAGCTTGTAAGAAAGAAAAGAAGATACAAGAGTATAAGTCCATGGATCGTTTATCTTACACTGAGGCTTATCAGAAATTTGACCGACTGCATTCTGTGTCGATGACTTCTACTTTTGCCTCTGTATGTCCTTCCCCCCTTCTCCTTCTTCCTTACCCCAGCCCCTTCCCCTTCTCTTCTCCCCCTCCCCTGCAGTTCCCACACTCCACCCTCCACAAATGACTCCTGCCATCTGGGTTCAGAGGACATCCTCAGTTCATATAGGCGGTTGGCGGAGTTGGTGAAGGCGGAAAGCCTCGCTCGCGGGGTGGAATCTGAGCTAACTATTTGTAGTATCGTTCCCAGAACCGGTCGCTGTCCTCTGGCTTGGAGCCGAGTGGAAGGCTTAAACCAGAGGCTCAGACAATTCTGCAGAGATCTGGGGTGCAAATTTCTTGACCTCCGCTATCGGGTAGAGAAATGTAGGGTCCCCCTGAATAGGTCAGGCATGCACTACATGCAGGAAGCGGCTACAAGGGTAGCAGAGTAAGTGTGGAGTGCACATGTGGGTGTTTTAGGCTAGAGAATTCCCTCCCTAGGCCCGACAAGACGCCTCCTGAGATGCGGCAAGGTAGGAGTAGGCAAAATGCAACATTGAATAACAATATTAATGTGCTAATAGTAAACTGCAGGAGTGTCTATAGAAAGGTCCCAGAACTGCTCTCATTTATAAACGGTCACAATGCCTACATAGTACTAGGGACAGAAAGTTGGCTGAAACCAGATGTAAACAGTAATGAAATTCTAAACTCAGATTGGAATGTATACCGCAGAGTCACGCTAGACAGTGAAGGGGGAGGCGTGTTTATAGCGATAAGAAGTGCAATAGTATCGAAGGGAATTGACGGAGATCCAAAATGTGAAATAATTTGGGTGAAGGTCACGGTTAAAGCAGGCTCAGACATGGTAATTGGATGTCTCTATAGGCCCCCTGGCTCAGCAGCTGTTATGGCTGAGCACCTGAAGGATAATTTGGAAAATATTTCGAGTAGATTTTCCCACCATGTTATAGTTCTGGGTGGAGATTTTAATTTGCCGGATATAGACTGGGAGACTTAAACTTTCATAGCGGGTGGCAGGGACAAAGAATCCAGTGAATTTTTTTTAAGTGCTTTATCTGAAATCTACTTTGAGCAGTTAAACAGAGAACTGGCTCGTGGTGGTAACATATTAGACCTTCTGGTGACAAACAGATCCGAACTATTTGAAACAGTTGACACAGAACAGGGAATCAGCGATAATAAAGCAGTTACTGCATCGATGATTTCAGCCGTAAATAGAAATATAAAAAAAAGGTAGGAAGATTTTTCTGTTCACCAAAAGTGACAAAAAGCAGATTTCAGAGTAGCTGATGTCCCAACACAAAAGTTTTGTCTCAAGTGCAGATAGTGTTGAGGATCAGTGGACAAAGTTCAAAAGCATAGTACAATATGCGTTAGATGAGTATGTGCCAAGCAAGATTGTAAGAGATGGAAAAGAGCCACCGTGGTACAACAACTGTGTTAGAAAACTGCTGCGGAAGCAAAGGGAACTTCACAGCAAACATAAACATAGCCAAAGCCTTGCAGACAAACAAAAATTACGCGAAGCGAAATGTAATGTGAGGAGGGCTATGCGAGAGGCGTTCAATGAATTTGAAAGTAAAGTTCGATGTACTGACTTGGCAGAAAATCCTAAGAAATTTTGGCCTTATGTCAAAGCGGTAGGTGGATCAAAACAAAATGTCCAGACACTCTGTGACCAAAATGGTGCTGAAACAATGGATGACACACTAAAGGCCGAAATACTAAATGTCTTTTTCCAAAGCTGTTTCATAGAGGAAGACTGCACTGTAGTTCCTTCTCTAGATTGTCGCACAGATGGTAAAATGGTAGATATCGAAATAGACGACAGAGGGATAGAGAAACAATTAAAATCGCTCAAAAGAGGAAAGGCCACTGGACCTGATGGGATACCAGTTTGATTTTACACAGAGTACGCTAAGGAACTTGCCCCCCTTCTTGCAGCGGTGTGCCGTAGGTCTCTAGAAGAGCGTAGCATTCCAAAGGATTGGAAAAGGGCATAGGTCATCTGACTTATGACCTAAGATGTTGAGTCCCATAGTGCTCAGAGCATAGGTCATCCCCGTTTTCAAGAAGGGACGTCTAACAGATGTGCAGAACTATAGACCTATATCACTAACGTCGATCAGTTGTAGAATTTTGGAACCCGTATTATGTTCGAGTATAATGACTTTCCTGGAGACTAGAAATCTACTCTGTAGGAATCAGCAAGGGTTTCGAGAAAGACGATCGTGTGAAACCCAGCTCGCACTATTCGTCCAGGAGACTCTGAGGGCCATAGACACGGGTTCCCAGGTAGATGCCGTGTTTCTTGACTTCCGCAAGGCATTCGATACAGTTCCCAACAGTCGTTTAATGAATAAAGTAAGAGCATATGGACTATCAGACCAGTTGTGTGATTGGATTTAAGAGTTCCTAGATAGTAGAACGCAGCATGTCATTCTCAGTGGAGAGAAGTCTTCCGAAGTAAGAGTGATTTCAGGTGTGCCGCAGGGGAGTGTCGTAGGACCGTTGCTATTCACAATATACATAAATGACCTTGTGGATGACATCGGAAGTTCACTGAGGCTTTTTGCGGGTGATGCTGTGGTATATCGAGAGGTTGTAACAATGGAAAATTGTACTGAAATGCAGGAGGATCTGCAGCAAATTGACGCATGGTGCAGGGAATGGCAATTGAATCTCAATGAGGACAAGTGTAATGTGCTGCGAATACATAGAAAGAAAGATCCCTTATAATTTAGCTACAATATAGCAGGTCAGCAACTGGAAGAAGTTAATTCCATAAATTATCTGGGAGTAGGTATTAGGAGTGATTTAAAATGGAATGATCATATAAGTTGATCGTCGGTAAAGCAGATGCCAGACTGAGATTCATTGTAAAAATCCTAAGGAAATGCAATCCGAAAAAAAAGGAAGTAGGTTACAGTACGCTTGTTCGCCCACTGGTTGAATACTGCTCAGCAGTGTGGGATCCGTACCAGATAGGATTGATAGAAGAGATAGAGAAGATCCAATGGAGAGCAGCGCGCTTCGTTACAGGATCATTTAGTAATCGCGAAAGTGTTACGGAGATGATAGATAAACTCCAGTGGAAGACTCTGCAGGACAGACGCTCAGTAGCTCGGTACGGGCTTTTGTTGATGTTTTGAGAACATACCTTCACCGAGGAGTCAAGCAGTATATTGCTCACTCCTACGTATATCTCACAAAGAGAACATGAGGATAAAATCAGAGAGATTAGAGCCCATACAGAGGCATACCGACAATCCTTCTTCCCACGAACAATACGAGACTGGAATAGAAGGGAGAACCGATAGAGGTACTCAAGGTACCCTCCGCCACACACTGTCAGGTGGCTTGCAGAGTATGGATGTAGATGTAGATGTAGATATGGATGCACTCTCCCTCTCTGCCTGAAGAAGTGCCCCCTTTCTTTGGCACCCTCTAGTGGTGGGGCTCCCTCCTGGGGCCCCTACCCCCGGCATCTCTCAGGCCTGAGGCCTGCTACCACAACTCGGGCACAGGACATACAGTCTGTGCCCCTCAAGGTTGCTTGCCCTGTTTCAGTTTCAGAACTTGCAGAAGCCCACTCTCCTTTTGTGCCCTGCTCTCTTCAACCTGTGAAAGAGGAGGAGAAGAAGAAGAAGAAGAAGAACAAGAAGAAGAAGAAGAAGAAGAAACATAAGTCTCAGGACAAGGCCCTCCCATTGCGCTCAGAGATGCCATCTCCCCCATCACAACCTTAGTCTGTCATCTTATTTTTGGGTATCACCCCATCATCATTGGTGACAAATTGTGATCCTTGGAGCAATTGGCTACAGCCCTTTCACATCCCATTTGGGTACCTGCTCTGTGATTATTCAATGGAGCTGTAATGGACACCACTGTCACCTCCCAGAATTGCAATCCCTTATTGCCTTTTACTCGGCAGCTTGTGTCACCCTCCAGGAATCTCATTTTCTGATGCTCCCTCACCGACTTTTTGTGGGTTCCGTGCTTTATTTTGGACCTGAGTTGGTCCTTCTTGTGGCATCTCCACATTGGTCTGTATGGATATTGTTAGTTTATCGATCACAAATCGTACCCCATTGGAAGCAGTCCACTTGGACTCAGCCGTCACAGTTTGCAATTCCTACCTTCCTCTTGACAGGCCACCTGCATCTGCTGCCCTAACTGCTCTCCTTCAGCAACTCCCCCGTCTCTTCCTCTTCCTTGGGGATTTTAATTCCCATCACCCTTTGTGGGGCTGCGCGTTCTCGTCTAGTGAGGGGCTCCTCATTGACCAGTTTCTTGCAGACCACAACCTGTTCCTTCTTGATGACAGTTCCGATACTCATTTTAGTGCCGCATGTGGCACCGTCTCTACCATTCATCTTCCACTCTCTTCCGCTTCCCTTCTTCCTTCCCTACACTGGTCACCACACTATGGCTTCTGTGACAGTGACTACTTCCTGCCGATTATCTAGTTTCCTTCCTGCCTCCCAATGACCACGTTACCCTACTGGGCTTTCCATGGTGCTAATTGACCTCTATCTACCTCCCAGGGCATGTTTCCCCTTCTTTGTCAAGTTGTATTGATGAAGTTGTCCTTGATCTGTCCGATAAGAAATCCGAACTGCTGGCATTGCCGTTCCCTGCTCAACAGGCCCTGTTTGCTGTCTGCCAGTTCCATGGTGGAGCACAGTCATTGCCATTGCCATCCTCGATCATCGTCGTTCCATGCAACATCTCAGGCGGCAAGTCCTCCACCCGTCATGTCTTCGCACCAAAGCCCATTACTTAATTAAACAGAGGAAGCGACTGTGTTGGGAATGCTTTGTCTCCTCTCCAGGGTCTTCTGTCCCTTTGTCATGTATGTGGTCTACACTCCGCACCCTCCAAGGTTCTCAATGGCACTCATCCATTTTGTGCCTTGCCCTTCCAGGTGGTCTCTCTGCAGACCCATCAGTTCTTGCAGAACACATTGTGACCCATTTTGTGACAGCATCGGTGTCAGCCTCCTATCTAGCCACCTTCCTCCTCCAGAAACACTGGGCTGAAGCTTCTTGCTTATGTTTTGCCCCTTGTCAGGCAGAATCCTATAATGAACCTTTTACTGAATGGGTGCTTCTTCTGGCCCCACTTTCTTCTCTGGCCCTGATCCCACCATAACCAATTACTTCAACCACTCAGTCCTCCCCAGTAGCAGTATCTCCTCCAGGTGTTTAACCCTGTTTGGCTCCAAGGCATTTTCCTCTCTCAATGGAGAGACGGCATTGTGGTTCCTGAGAAGCCTGGCAAGGATCCATCATTCCTTGATATTTACCAGCCAATCAGCTGGACCAGTGTCCCCTGTGAGTTACTAGAAAAGATGATGGCTCATTGGCTCAATTGGGTCCTTGAATCTCTTGACCTTTTATTCCCTTACCAGTGCAGCTTTCAGCAATCATCTGCTTAGATTGGCAACCAAAATTTGTCAGGCCTTTCCTCAGCATCATCAGCTTGTTGCAGTTTTCTTAGATCTTCTTAAGGCCCATGACACAGCTTGACAGCATCACATCCTCCTCATGCTCTTCAGGGCCCCCTCCCAATTTTTATTCGCCAGTTCCTGTTCCACCGGTTGTTCAGAGTCTGTGTTGGCACTGTTCTCAGCTCTCTGTGGACCCAGGAGAATAGTATTCCACAGGGCTCCATATTATATGTCCTTCTTTTTCTAATAATGATTAATGAACTTATGGCCTCTGCTGGACCTTTGGTCACACCTACCCTGTATGAGGATGATTTCTGTATTGGGGATAGCTCTCACTTGGGAGACATCATCAGAGTGCCATCCGGTGTGCTTTCACTTGGACACACTTGCACCGTTTTCAATTCTCTCTCTTTCAGTCAGTGGTGGTGCATTTCTATTGTCAAACTACGGTCCATCCTGATCTGGAGCTCTACCTCAATGCCCAATTGCTGACTATCGCGCCACAGCTTCTTTTTGACAGCAAGCATAGTTGGTAGTGTCATACCCGTGATCTGAAGGTTGTCTGTTTTCGTAAACTCGATGTTCTTCGCGTCCTTGCCCACACCTCTTGGGGCGCAGATTGTTCGATCGGTGGATTTGTGGCATTACATGAAGTCCCATTTTGCACAATCATGGGCTGACTCTTGGGAGGGTGCACTGTATCTAATAAACTTCGTGCCATTGAGAAGAATCCCACCATGTGGTGTTCCTGTCTCTCCCGACAGGACTTTACCATCCTCTGGCGTCTTTGTATTTGGCTATACTAGGTTGACCCATGGGTTTTTACTCTTCAATCGGCCCCCCCACCCCCATCCCACCTATTGTCCCCCCCCCCCCCCCTTTCCCTTTGCAGTTGTGGCTGCCCCCACCTTATGGCCCTCCACTCTAAATATGCCCTCCCCCCCTTCCTTGTCTTGGATGTTAGCAAAAAAAACCTCACATTGTTACATCTGTCCTTCATCTTCTTTGCAAAACTGGTTTGTACTCTCAGGTATAAGTCCTTGAATTTTCCTCTGGAATTTTGTGTCCCTTAGTTAGTGTAGTCCTGGGTTACGGAGGCCTTGACCTTGCCTCCATGCCGGCAAGTTTCTCCCCACCTCTTGCATACATTTTGCCTGGTCTGTTGTGCTGCTTTGTTTCCTCTTTTCTTGTGTCTTCTTCCCTTGGTGTTGCCCCCATTGAATTGTGATAATGATATGGACAGTGGCAGTGCTGGTGCCCCACTCCACCTAGCATTTCTGGGGCACCCCTGCTCTCCCCATTTCCACCCACCCCCCTGCCCCCCTGCTGTTCTTTCCTCTTCCTGCTCCCCTGACATCCCTTTTCCCTTTCTGTTTGCATGTTATCCTTTCCCCTTCACTGGACTGTAATGTTTGTGTAGTTATTCCCTTGATCTCTGCCATCATAGATCATGGGACTGATGACTTCAGTGTTTGATTCCCTCTTCCAAATCAACCAACCAATCGTATTCCCAAACCCTTGCTGTGCAGGTCATATACTTGTGGAATACCTAGGTCCAAGACCTATTCCATGCATCCACCAACACAGCATATCCTATCCTATCCTATCCTATCCTATCCTATCCTATTCCAGTCCTGTCACTGACATAGCCTACTTTGTCAAGAGGCAGGGCCTCTTGTGAATCATTTGTATCATAAGTCAACCATGCTGCAATTACTTCACAGACTGTGACATGGGCTTTATCACTAATCAGCCATTCCCATGAATGAATGACCAGCACCAAACTACATGAAAGTTGACTACACAGTGGCAGGTCATGCTGTTGAACACACCTTCCTCCATTTCAGTAGTTGCTTCACAGCGTGTGCCAGCTGGATCCCACCCCTCCCCCTCCTTTAATATCAGCTTCTCTGAATTACATAGGTAATATTTCTTCTTGCAGCACGTACTTTGCTTCTGCAGTCATCTGGCTCTTAATCTCTGACAGTGTGACCCACACTTATATAAATCCCTGTCCCCATGTCTCCCGCTTCACCCTACTAATTTTACAGTGGCTTCTACACTTCTCCATCTTCCTTTGCTTTCTATTTAACCTCCTCCTCCCCTCCCCTCCCCTCCCCCCTCCTCCTTTCTGCCCCCCCCCCCCCCCCCCAAATATTTCCCTCATTTCCAACATTCCCTCTACTTAAGTGTCTCCACTTGCAACTCCCCACCTGGTACCGAGGTCGGCTCACCAGTGGCACATTCTTATCCTATTCCTGCACTACCTCCCCCTCGGAGCTGTCAACAAATCTTCCTTCTACGCCTTCTTGTCTTGTGTTTCCTCACTCCCACTGCACTAGTGCCAGGACTGTACAGTCAGTTGGGATGACTTAAACATACATGTGTTAAAATGTGTGTAACTCCTAAGGAGGACATTGTGTGAAAGCTTTGCAACATTTTCAGTGTAGTTTACATGCCTGTCAACTCCTCAACTGATGGGGTGAACAGATACCTTTGTTCCTTCTATTACTTGTTTTCAACCCATCTCTTTCCAGTGTCTCATTGAAATAAAATAAAGATAGATCCATATCCTTGCATATAAGAACTGATACTTATCGCAATAAGTATAATTATTATGGTTATAAATGGTGTCACATTGATAACTGAGAAATAAACTCATGAAAGAAATAAGAATGACTTAAGCTAGTACAGTTGCTTGTAAATTCTGTTTACTGTCCTATTCCATGTTGGAAACATCTCACAGACAGTTTTGGTAGTTCATGGTTAAGTTGCTCTGGAGGTTTCTTGTTCTCTCTTCTCCTCTTTTATTTTCATTAGTGTCTCAGCCAAAAAGTATGCCACAGAAAAATTCCAAAATAGGCTAAGAAGTTTAGCCTCAAAATAAAATAAGTCGCAAATGAGATTGCACAAGCCACTCACTGTACATACACTATCACAGTGTTTAACCATGTGTGAGTACTGGAAGGTAGCTTTACTTTTTAAAACATTTCAAAATTCAACAAAATAAGTTGTATTTCCAGAATAAGTAAATTATAAACTAGTATTACCAAGTGCGGATCAGAGCTTGGAATGTCAGATCCGTTAATTGGGCTGGTAGGTTAGAAAATTTAAAAAGGGAAATGGATACATTAAAACTAGATATAGTGGGAATTAGCGGAAAGAGGAACAAGACTTCTGGTCAGGTGAATACAGGGTTATAAATACAAAATCAAATAGGGATAATACAGGAGTAGGTTTAATAATGAATAAAAAATATAGGAGTGCGGGTAAGCTACTACGAACAGCATAGTGAACGCATTATTGTAGCAAAGATAGGGTCGAAGCCCACACCTACCACAGTAGGACAAGTTCATATGACAATTAGGTCTGCAGATGGCGAAGAGGTTGAAGAAATGTATGACGAGATAAAAGAAATTATTCAGGTAGTGAAGGGAGACGAAATAGTCATTGGGGACTGGGATTTGATAGTAGGAAAAGGAAGAGAAGAAAAAGTAGTAGGTGAATGTGGAATGGGGGTAAGGAATGAAAGAGGAAGCTGCCTGGTAGAATTTTGCACAGAGTGTAACTTAATCATAGCTAACACTAGGTTTAAGAATCATGAAAGAAGGTTGTATACGTGGAAAAGATCTGGATACACTGGAAGGTGTGAGATATATTATATAATGGTAAGACAGACATTTAAGAACCAGGTTTTGAATTGTAAGACGTTTCCAGGGACAGATGTGGACTCTGACCACAATCTATTGGTTGTGAACTGCAGATTAAAACTGAAGAAAATGCAAAATAGTGGGAATTTTAGGAGATGGGACACGGATAAACTGAAAGAACCAGAGGTTGTAGAGAGTTTCAGAGAGAGCATTAGGGAATGATTGACAAGAATGGGGGAAAGAAATACATGGAAGAAGAATGGGTAGCTTTGAGAGATGAAATAGTGAAGGCAGCAGAGGATCAAGTTGGTAAAAAGATGAGGGCTAGTAGAAATCCTTGGGTAACAGAAGAGATACTGAATTTAAATGTGAAAGGAGAAAATATTAAAGTGTAGTAAATGAAGCAGGCAAAAAGGAAAACAAATGTCTCAAAAATGTGGTCGACAGGAAGTGCACAATGGCTAAGCAGTGATGGCTACAGGACAAATATAAGGATGTAGATGCAATATATCACTTGGGATAAGATAGATACTGCCTACAGGAAAATTAAAGAGACCTTTGGAGAAAAGAGAACAACTTGTATGGTATCAAGAGCTCAGATGGAAAACCAGTTCTAAGAAAAGAAGGGAAGGCAGAAAGGTGGAAGGACTATATTGAGGGCCTATACAAGGGCGATGTACTTGAGGGTAATATTATGGAAATGGAAGAGGACGTAAATGAAGATGAAATGGGAGATATGACACTGTGTGAAGAGTTTCACAGAGCACTGAAAGACCTAAGTTGAAACAAGGCCCTGGGAGTAGACAACATTCCATTAGAACTACTGATAGCCTTGGGAGAGCCAACCCTGACAAAACTCATCCAGCTGGTGAGCAAGATGTATGAGACAGCAAAATATCCTCAGACTCCAAGAAGAATATAATAATTCCATGCTTACACAACCCCTGCTCCCAATCCCTTAACTCATGGCTCATACCCCTGTAATAGACCTAGATGCAAGACCTGTCCCATACATCCTTCTAACACCACCTACTCCAGTCCAGTCACTAACATTACCTATTACATCAAAGGCAGGGCTACCTGTGAAACCAGTCATGTGATCTACAAGCTAAGCTGCAACCACTGTGCTGCATTCTATGTAGGCATGACAATCAACAAGCTCTCTGTCCGCATGAACAGCCACCAACAAACTGTGGCCAAAAAACAAGTGGACCACCTTTAGCTGAACATGCTGCCAAACATGATACCCCTCATCTTAATGACTGCTTCACAGCCTGTGCCGTGTGGATCCTTCCCACCAACACCAGCTTTTCTGAATTGCGCAGGTGGGAACTTTCCCTGCAATTCATCCTATATTCCCGTAACCCTCCTGACCTCAACCTTCGTTAGTCACTGTCCTCACCCATCCAGGCCCCTCCCTGTTCCCACCCCAGCACTACACAGCCATCATTTCACCACCACACCCAGTCTTTTAATTTCTTTTATTTTTATTTCTCTCCTTTCCGCTACTTACCCCCTCTCCCGTTCACCACTCCCACCATACTATCCCTCCCCCTCTCCACCCCAGCCTCCTCCTTACCCCCACCCAGTCGCCACTCCCATCATGCACTGATGCTGCTGCTCGCAGTGTAGTTTCAGCTCTCTGAGACAGCAGATGTGTGTGCAAGTTGCGCTTGCATGTGTGTGTGTGTGTGTGTGTGTGTGTGTGTGTGTGTGTGTGTGTGTGTGTGTGTACTGCTGACAAAGGCCGTAATGGCCGAAAGCTATGATTGTGTGAATCTTTTTATTGTGCCTATCGCGGCTCAGCATCTTTCCTTCTCTCGTATTGTAATGTAATTAATTTATTTATCTCTTAAGGATCTGAAGTGTTAATTATACTGTTATGTACATATTATTTTGCATGCTCCATATAATCTTGGATGTAATGCTCACAACAGAGAGAGATGACTCTGGAGGAACTTGAATGCCACTTACTGGAACTGAAATCTAAAAGTATGAACACTCGTGGTGTGCTTCGAAGGCTGTTGCAGATGTATTGTAAACTAGGTGATTGTCAGAATGCTGCAAGGATTGAAAAGGTACTGGGACTGTTATTTCAATTAATTTAGTTTATTATGAATTCTTTCAATGACAGTAAAAATTTAATTCCTTTTGTAAATACTTCATATGACTTGTTCTATAACCTTAAAATATGTCTATTCGCTGTATGTTCTTCAGGTATTCAGTCTGTAAGCATTGCATGAGGCCTTTGCTTTAAAAATTGTAATACTTATCTCAAAATGTTTGCCATCCCTCTTGATATTTTAAAGCTGGTTTAATATTATAAGGGGCGATCAAAAAGTTCTGGTTTGAGGGTGTTGCTGCAGCTTGTATGTGACATAGCATGACTCCAATGTGGTTATCTAAGCACCAGCATGTAGGCAAGGGATTAGCTTGACATTTGTGTTTTCCTGATATGTGTTAGGTCATTGTGGAAAGGTGAACTATGGTGATGCTATTACCAAATTTGTCCAAACAGGACCAACTTAATGTTGTTCTTTTCTTGGTTACCGAAGGACAAACACCAGTAGTCATCCATCAGAGAATGAAGAATGTGTATGGTGCATGACTAAGGGTGCTGCTGCTTCATGATAACATGTCTCCATATCGCAAATGTTGTAAGGCAGATGTTATGCGAACTCAAGTGGGAGACACTTGAACACCCACTGTATAGTCCTGATCTCTCTCCATGTGATTATCACGCCACTGGTCCCTTGAAAAAGGCCTTGAAGACTTGACAGTTCCTGTCAGATGAGGATGTACAGCAGACAGTTGTAGTTATGGACTTCTTGACACAGCAGGACGATGTTTTACCAACTGGGTATCTTCAACCTAGTGCATTGGTGGGATGATTGCCTCATTTCTCACAGTGATCACAATGATTTTGATTGATTGGCATACGAACTCTGGATAGTATGGCCTTCAGATGGAAACTTTTTGATCACCCCCTTATACAACATTCTTTTAATATTAATGAGAAGGATTGTTGGGTGATTGTAGGAATTTGAAAGAGCGGGCCATGAATTTTCTCCAGGAATGTATGCTGCATTGTTGGATGTGCATGTAAAATGTAAAAATTTGGAAGCTGCACAAAAATATTTCACACATTTAATGCAAGAATTTCCTGGCTTGAAACTTGATGAGTATAAGGTTGTAGATTATGCAACTCTTCTTATTTCTTGTGGAAAAGAAACAGGTAAGTTTGAATAATTTCCGATGTCATAGCTGTTATTTTCTTCAAATGATTGTGGTTTTAGAGGGAAGGCGGAATCAACAGATTGATATTTACTTTCTTCACAGATGCATTACATGTACTGAAGAATTATGCATCTTCACATAAAATCAGGAATACAACTGAAATATCACGTAACTGTTTTAAATTGTTGAACGCAGTGGCAGAAAAGAACAATCCAGACATTACTAAGAGAATGTTAGAACAATTGGCCCGTCTAGGTTACTGTTCAGTGACAAATGTTCTCTTAGGTGCTGTCATTAGAACCTACTTAAATTGGTAAGCAAAAGTAAAATTTATTGAGCCATATACTCATAAACTAATTACTTTGTTAAAAACTAATTACTCTGTTAATATATTTTAAGAGAACTTTATGCTTACTTTACCTCTTACAAATTAAAGATATTTTTAGACCATACTACAGAATTTGGAAGTGAAAGAGGTTATAATTCTGTTTATCATCTTTGACACTGCAACACATATAAATGAAGCCAGCCATTGTAATAAGAAAGAGTCGAGTTTGTGACACATACCCAGTGCCTATAGAAATCTGGTGTTCTGAGAAGGGAGAGGGTTGGGGAAGGATAAACAGGCAAGATAGGAGATACAAATAGGACTTGTATGTTTGTCTGTGACTGCATATATGCTGTGTAAACCAGAATCCTATACTGATAAAACTAAGATTATCATCTAACAGTCTAAGGTGTTACTGTCCCACCCTCCCTCCTCCTCACCACAGTTAAAACTGATCATATCTTTTATTATTGGACATTCATTCTGGTGCTGTAATTTTAAATAGGTAACACTAACATAGTTTCCAAAATGTATATATCTTGAAATAATGAGTTTTACACAGTGTCTTTTACAGTGGTGTAGTATACATTGCCCTTTCGTACATTAAATCATGTTAAGATTTTCTGTTACTGAACGAGCTTTTGTCAATTTAAATATATTTAAACAAGTAATCATTCCACAAAATCTTTTGCCTGTTGCCTTCTGTTCCCACATTGCGATATAATTGACAGTTTACAGTGAATAATGTGAACTTCGTGCAGTGCTTTTGAAACCAGTTATTTATAGTCCCCATAGGACACTGTTTGTCTGAGTGAACATAAGCTGGGTAGGTAACTCTGCTTCCAGTAATTGCGCCTACCACTTGTTGTTGTGGGCATTACAGAATTACACACAGTTTATTTACATGGTATAAACCATCTAAAATGCACATAAATATGATGGAATATCACAAAATTAACACATAAAACATAAATATACATGCACCAAGCGCTTTTATTAAATTTTATTCTAATAGAGACATCAGTTTTGCTTTGATCACCGATAAGTGCTAGAAGCCCTTGTGAGTAGCACACTGAGGGGCTGTCCTCATGACACAGCTCTCTCATAAGGCAAACGATGTCAGTGCAAAATCACCCAAAATGTTTAAATTATTAGAAAACATAACAATTAAATTATTAGCCTTCATAGGTCGATTACAACATGACACCAGGTCTGCAAACAACTCTTTCAAGGTTGCACAGTCTGCATCACTGATTTACTTAAATTATTATGAATTCTCTTGTGTACACAGTTAGTCTCTTTGTGTATCCTGTAAACCTATTTGCTAACCAGTCAAACAGATTTAATCATCAGCATTATTTAGATGATTGCCTAATAAATAGGGAATGGTAATAAAATGTCGGAATACTTTCATAATTACAGTGTGAAAAGGATAGGTTGCTACTGCCCACATAGAGGAAGTGTTGAGTCACAGACAGACACAATGAAAAGACTGCTGAACAGTCAAGCTTCCCACTGGATCTCAGTTGTTGGAGACAGTGGCCATGTGTGTGTGAGTTGTGCTTGTGTGAATGTGTGGCTCATATGACAGAGCGTATGTGATTTGGATGGCGACAGGTAAATCACAGAAAAGAAGAGGAAGTAAAAGGCAGTAAAGTAATGTGCTGGAGAATAGTAAGTGGATTGTTGACTCAACATCTCCTCTCTGTGAGGAATAGCAGTCTATCCTTTTCATAATATTGTTTTTTCATATTGTTGTTATTCCCTCCTGGTCTTTCCATTGTTGACTTTCATTGTTGTTATCACAAACACACTCTTCAAGGCCTAAGGGTTACTGGACGATGTGGGTGTGCTTTTTGTAAAGTATCAGATGTGTAGTTGAATAAAAGTAAATCTCATACTGAGTTGAGTTTGCTGCACAGCTGTCTATATAAGGATCACCACCACCAAACTAGCTTAATGCTTGAATGAACACAGGATAGTCTGCCTTGGTAATGTACAGAACCTAATTTCTGGACACACCCTTCAGCAGACTGTAGTGGTGT
The DNA here is from genome assembly GCF_023864345.2 of Schistocerca serialis cubense. Taxonomy (NCBI): domain Eukaryota; kingdom Metazoa; phylum Arthropoda; class Insecta; order Orthoptera; family Acrididae; genus Schistocerca; species Schistocerca serialis. The sequence goes on along the minus strand of NC_064643.1, from coordinate 169,899,164 downwards.
CTATACTAAATGACTCATTTGTATCATACTACATGTCAAGTGTTTCACCAAACCCTGAAGATGGGAACTTTCTGTTTAACATGTCCTTTCATCTTGCCAACATCCATTAGCATAACCCCTACCAGGTAATACAGCTTTTTATTTTATTTGTCTTGTACCATAGAACCAACATGAGGAGCAAATCTCCAAGGTCTTGGAACTTGAAATTACAACATAAAAGTAATAACAGATAAAATAAAATGTTTATGAACAAAAAAGATAAGCCATAAGTTTATATGAATGCAATCAATCATATAACACAAGAATCAGGTTAATTTTTCAAGGAACTCCTTAACAGAATCGAAGGAGTGACCTTTGAGGAAACTCTTCAGTTTCAATTTGAAATCGCGTGGATAACTGAAGATTTGTGTATCCTTAAAAAATATGCAGAAGTATACTGCACGCCTTTCTGCACATGAGTCAAAGAAGCGTGATCCAAATGCAATTACATTTCTGCCTAGTATTACCTGAGTGAAAGCTGCTAATTCTTGGAAATAACCTTATATTGGTAACAAGAAATGAGAGTATATGTATGAGAGGCCAATGTCAGAATACCCAAACTAATGAACAGGGGTTGACAAGAGCTTCGTGAACTTAGATCACGTACTGCCTGAACTGCCCATTTCTGAGCCAATATTATCCTTTGAGAATGGGAAGAATTGCCCTGAAATATAATATCATACATCATAAGCAAATGAAAATTAGCAAAGTAGACTGTTTTTCGTGTTGGACTATCACTTACTTCATATACTATTCAAATAGTACGTGGCAGCATTAAGTCTTTGAACAAGATCCTGAATGTGGTCTTTCCATAACAGTTTACTATCTATCTGACCACCTAGAAATTTGAACTGTTCAGTTTCGCTAATCATTTGTCCATTCTGTGAAATCAAAAAGTCGGGTTTTGTTGAATTGTGTGTTATAAACTGTAAAAACAGAGTCTTACTGTGATTTAGCGTTAGTTTGTTTTCTACAAGCCTTTAATGTATGTCTTGAGCTGTGCTATTGCACACAGCATCCTTTACTACCAAGCTAGTGTCATCAGCAAACAGAAATATTTTATAACCACCTTGTAATACTGGAGAGCATATCATTTACACACATCAAAAAAATTTTTCCGTCACCTCGGTTCCGAGAGTTCCAGAACCTGTACAGAAAATTGGAATAGAGATCAATATAAACATCATTTCCGCCCTTTTTATTGCTCATAAAAACCACACATTGCATGTTGTACCACCATACAGCGAGATCTTCACAAGTGGTGGTCCAGAATGCTGTACTCACCAGTACCTCTAATGCCCAGTAGCACCTCCTCTTGCATTGATGCATGCCTGGATTCTTAGTGGCATATTGTCCATAAGCTCATCAAGGCACTGTTGTCCAGATTTTCTCACTCCTCAACAGCATTCGGCGTAGATCCCTTACAGTGGTTGGGTCACATCGTCCATAAACAGCCCTGTTCAATCTATCCCAGGCATGTTTGGTAGGGTTCATGTCTGGAGAACATGTTATCCACTATAGTCGAGCGATGTTGTTATCCTGAAGGAATTCATTCACAAGATTTGCATGATGGGGATGCGAACTGTCGTCCATGGAGATTAATACCTCGCCAATATTCTGCCTATATGGTTGCACTATTGGTTGGAGGATGGCATTCACATATCGTACAGCCGTTACGGCGCCTTCCATGAACACCAGTGGTGTACGTCGGCCCCACATAATACCACTCCAAAACAGCAGGGGACTTCCACCTTGCTGCACTCACTGGACAGTGTGTCTAAGGTGTTCAGCCTGACCAGGTTGCCTCCAAACACGTTTCCTATGATTGTCTGGTTCAAGACACATGAAAAATTCATCGGTTAAGAGAATGATGCCAATCCTGAGCAGTCCATTCGGCATGTTGTTGGGCCTATCTGTACTGCGCTGCACGGTGTCATGGTTGCAAAAATGGATCTCGCCATGGACGTCAGGAGTGAAGTTGTGCATCATGTGCAGCCTATTACGTACAGTTTCAGTCATAATACGACGTCCTGTGGCTGCACGAAAAGCATTATTCAACATGGTGGCATTGCTGTCAGGGTTCCTCCGAGCCATAATCTGTAAGTAGCAGTCATCCCCTGGGTGGCCTGAGCGAGGCATGTCATTGACAGTTCCTGTTTCTCTCTAACTCCTCCATGTCCGAACAACGCTTTGGTTCACTGCCAGACGCCTGGACACTTCCCTTGTTGAGAGCCCTTCCTGGCACAAAGTAACAATGCGGACGCGATCAAACTGCGGTACTGACCATCTAGGCATAGTTGAACTACAGACAACATGAGCCATGTACCTCCTTCCTGGTGGAATGACTGGAACTGATCGGCTGTCAGACCCCCTCTGCCTAATAGGCGCTGCTCATCCATGGTTGTATACATTGTTGGGTGGGTTTGGTGACATCTCTGAACAGTCAAAGGGACTGTGTCTGTGATACAGTAACAACAGTCAGCATTATTCTTCAGGAGTTCTAGGAACCGGGGTGATGCAAAACTTTTTTTGATGTATATATGTAAATAAGGAACAGGAGTGGCCCCAACACTGGTCCCTGGGACACCCCCCATTTAACCATGCTCCACTCAGGCCCCACATCATAACCAATCTCAACACGGTAGACAATGACCTTTTGCTGTATGTTGTTAAAGTAAGAGGTGAACCAATTGTGAGCTACTCCCCATATTCCGTAATGGTCCAACTTCTGGTGCAACATTTTGTGATCAACACAATCAAAAGCCTTAGTTAAATCAGAAAAGATGCCTAGTGTTCGATATCTTTGGCTTAATCCGTCCAGTAGCTCACAGAGAAAAGAGAATATAGCATTTTCAATACTTAAACCACTTCTAAAACCAAACTGTACATTTGGTAGCAAATTATGTGAAGTGAAATGATCAATTATCCTTACATGCACAACCTTTTCAATCGCTTTAGCAAACACGGATGGCATAGAAATAGGTCAAAAGCTTTCTACATTATCTCTTTCTCCCTTTTTGTGCAGTGGCTGTACTACTGAGTACTTCAATCTTTCAGGAAACTGACCATTGTTAAAGGAAATATTACAATTACTAGGTACTCCATCATGTCCATGAAAGCCCTTAATCTTCAGTGATGTAATTATTGACTTAATCTCTCTCTTGTCAGTATCACAGAGGAGTATTTCAGACGTCAGTCTCAGAAAGACATTTTCCAAGAGAGTTATATGATTCCCTATAGAAACTAAGCTTTTGTTTAATTTACCAGCAATGCCCAGGAAAAGATTGCTAAATACTGTACATACATCTGACTTATCAGTAACAGAAACACTTTTGTTATGAACTGACTTCCTGTCGTTGACCCTTTGCTGCTGATCAGTCACTTCCTTCATGACTGACCATATGATTTTAATTTTATCCTCTGAATTAGCTATTTTGTTGGTGTACTACATACTATTTGCCTTCCTAATAACATTTTTAAGCACCTTACAATACTGTTTGTAATGTGCTACTGTAGCTCGATTGTGACTATTTCTAACATTTTGATACAATTCCCACTTTGTTCTACATCATATCCTTATCCCACTAGTCAGCCATTCAGGCTGTTTTTTACTGCTGGTATCCTGTTTCAAATGCTCTAATGGAAAGCAACTTTCAAAGAGGATGAGAAATGTGTTATGGAAAGCATTAAATTTGTCATCTACGTAATTGGCACTATAAACATCCTTCCTCTCTTCTTCCTTAATGAGGTTTAAAAACTCTATTGCCATTGGATTATCTTTTCTGCACAGTTCATAATTATATATAACATTTGTTTGGGTACAACAACCTTTAGCGTTAAAATTTGTGCATCATGGTCTGAAAGGCGATTCACCCTTTTACTAACAGAATGGTGATCTAGTAATGAAGAATATTGTCTATGGCTATGCTATTGTTCCCCTGCACCCTGGTTGGAAACTTTGGGCCATATGAATTTATATCTACCAACTTCCTTTTTCTTACATAGTCACATACAAAATTAATGTTGAAGTCACCACATACAAGTAATTTTTGGTACTTCCTATAAAGTGAACCAAGAACCCTCCCTAGCTTGAGCAGAAATGCTCTGAAGTCAGAGTTATGGAACCTATAAAAACAACAATTAGCTGTCTAGTATCACTAAATTCAACTGTCCCTGCACAACATTCAAATATCTGATCAGGGCACTGTTACGACATGTCTACAGATTCAAATGGAATACTGGTTTTTACGTACATGGCCACTCCCCCACTCCTCAAAGAACTCCTTGTAAAACAGCCAGCTAATCTGTAATACCTCTTATATTTTGATAAAATATGCAAATTCCTTCACTGCTTAGATACCTGACTTTCTTTGAATGTGATTACCGTGTTAGAAAGACTTCCTATAAGCAGGGGTACCTATCAGCTGACTTCAGTCTAAAAAAGATGCAGTTCTAACACCAACTACTACAGGAATTTTCCCATGAGTGATCCCGCCACCGCCCACTACACTGTCACCTATAAGCTTTGCCAGCCTCCACTTCCCATACCTACTGAGGTGCAAGCCATGCCTAGTGAAACTGGTCTATTGATGGACTCAACTGGCAGCAATGCAATGTGAGCCATGCCCTCCACTATTAGCACCTTCTCCAGCACCACATTAACATACCTAATAGCAGCATTAAGATGAGGTTGATCATGATGCTGAAACAGTTGCATGAAGTGTACATTTGAGCCACCTGTTTGAGTAGGTATCTTTACCAGGTCACCAGCTACATCATACTCCCTGTCCCTATCAAGACAGTTCCCTGCTCCACCCACAATCACTGCCCGATTCTCTTCCGTAACATTCCTACATGACTCCCCAATGTTAGCAGTCACCTGAACCAATGCTTCACAAAGCTGGTGATGTGGTACTCACTCCCCAACACTTTCTGCAACTCTTGGCCCACACCTCTGGCATGTGAACTACTAAGCAACAAAACCTTAATCTTTTTGTTAGAATTTGCAACTGACTTAGGCTTCCTAACTGCTGAGGACTACTGTATGTTTCCTACACCTACATCTACAGCTACAAGAGGCTCCTCTCCACTAACCTCCGACAGTTGGTCAAGTCTATTGATAATATGCAAAGTACAAGGGGGGGGGGGGGGGGGTCTGAATATCTCCTCCTCCTCCTCCTCCTCCTCCTCTTCGCTGCTGTCTTCTTACCAGCTGCCAGTTCCCATTTTCCAGTGCCCCTCACCCTCCTCATCCTATCTAGTCCTCCTATGTGTTTTGTAACTGCACCTGGAGGGCGCAGATTTTACATTCCTGCTCTGGAAAGGATCACTCTAGAATGCCCATTGCCTTCCCCACTGCATTCCTTCCAATGAAAATACTTGGAACAAATCTCACACAGTAAACCATTACTCAAAAACCTACGACAGAGCGCACACTTCTCACTCGTGGCAAAATGTTAACATTTAGTGAAAAAACTAAATGTCTGTTACCGAAGTTCAGTTACTACACAAGAACTATTTAAAGAACTAACAGTAGTGGCCTTGAATTTCGCACTCTGCTAAGAAAGGAACTGCTTTTATTAATACTACTAAACCATAAATAATACCACAAAAACCTCACACAATTTCTTTTCTAAAACCAATAATTCAAGTGACCGCTGGAACACTTGATGAAATTAAATACAGTGGATGAATGTTTTACTGAAATATTTCACTACAAACATCAGCTGAAAACTATTGTACAAAATTTAATAAATGACTACAATGCACAAAGAACTTTATGTAAAACAGTGGTCGAAAGTTTCTAAAAATTTATTAAACCACTATTTCACCAGAAACAACAAAAGAGACCGTTAAAAACTGTTAAATTTAATGACCGAGTAACAGTGCATAAACAACTTTGTCAGTGCATAAGAATCATTACAGCTGCAAATGTAAACACACTGCTAATATTTAGATGTATGATTGAAAACTGCTGAGTTTAATATTTGAATACAGTGCACAACCTACTTTGTCAGTATTTAGCTTTAGAAGCATTGCAGCCACAACTGCATGCTGCGAAATGTAAACACATTGCTGAGACTTCAATGAATGATGTAAGTACACTCATGAATAGCAGACCACTTGAATCAATAATACAAAAAGAAAAATTTAGATGAACAAAAAGCCACTAATAAATTACTCTTACTGCAAATATTAACATCAATAATCTTTGAAATAAGTATCTGAGGCCTAAGACTTAATAAAATATTGGAGAGCAATTTGAACATCAGTCTCGCACATGCGACATCACACCATAGATTCCTCATTGTTTGCTCAATTATTTACTTATTTCTGCACTCACTTTTGTTTTTGTCACCACTTGTGTGTCTGTCTCTCCCCACCCCCTCCCTCCCCCCACCAGCTCTCATGCCTTTTTGTCATTTGTGCCTTCCTTCTGCCTCACAATAGATAAGACGTTTTCTACATTGTACATAAGGTCTGAGTCTACCCCCCCTTTTCAGTTGCAACCTTTCCAAAGAAATCTTTTCCCTCACTCTAGATGAATGTATAGTCCCAAAATTTAGGAATATTATTTTCTACTTTTAAGATTTTTTTCTATATTGTATGATGTATTATGGCCCCTGAAGGGAAGTGTTATCCATACTTTCTCTCTGTTTGTAATTAATTAATCATAGTACCAGAAATTCTGTGATTCAATATACATTTATCTTTCAGCAACAATTTGGAGGGTGCAGTAACAGAGTATGTCAACTGTGTTAAAGAGTTCCGTAAAACTCCCCTACAACATGAATTGATGTGCCAATTAGCTAAAAGTGAACAACACGAGCCCCTTCTAGAACTGGTTCTTGATGGAACAAAAGAAGTGCATGGATCTGATGCTGCATGGGTGTCCTATGCAGCAGCTGTTGCCGAGACTGGCTCCACCACCCGTTTACGCAGTATTCTTTTGGTGAGTCAAAAATCAGAATGTAAAGATAGCAATAATGTAAAGAATAACGGTAACCCCTCACTACCTGGCTGAGGCGTTTAGCAGTTGATAGCAACAGTAACAATCTTGTTTGTGTATCTGAGCTTTTAGCTAAATAAAACAAACACACACACACACACACACACACACACACACACACACACACACACACACACGGGGGAGTGAGGGTCAGGTGGAATGAGTTGGTTGGGGAATAGATTTGTTGAAATCGTAACTTAAAACAGTGGGGGGGGGGGGTGGGGGGGGCAGTGTGCACCTTCGCCAATGTTAGAATTCCTGTAACTACAGGAAGTTGATGTCTTACTGGGTTGTCTGTCTGACCGCCATGTAAATACATAAATCCATATGTTAACCGTAGAGGACTGTAAATTAGCTGGAAGGGGAGGGTTAGCAGGGCAGGGAGCTAGTGTTGCCTGGGTGTGTGAAAAGATGTGGTGGAGAGAGGGCTGTGTGGGGGAAGGGGGGAGGCAGCAGAGAGAAGTAGATAGAGAAGAGGAAAGAATTTGTAACTGTGTCGGCAGAACAGAAGGTGTGTGGGTGCTGTAGTGGGAGTAGGAAGAAGAAAGGCAGGCGAAGGATTGGATTGCCAATGGCTGAGGCCACAGAGGTCACAGGAATTAAGGATATGTTGTAAGGAGAGTTCCTACTTTCACTGTTCAGAAGAACAGCTGTTGGGAAGAATCCAGATGGCATAGGCTGTGAAGCAGTCATTAAAGTGAAGCACTTCATGCTGGGTGACCTGTTCAGCAACTTGGTAGTCCAGCTGTCTCTTGGCCACAGTTTGGCAGTGGCCATTTGTGCAGACAGACAGCTTTTTAGTAGTTATACCCATGTAGAATGCGGCACAGTGGTTGAGTTTGTAGATCACATGCTTTCACAGCTGGCACTGTGATAGGGTAAGATATGCCAGTGACAGGCTTGGAGTTGGTGGAGGAATGTATGGGTCAGGTGATGCATCTGAGTCTATTGCTGGGACATGACTCTTGAGGAAGGAGGTTGGAAGAAGGGGTGGAGTAAGGACAGACAAGGATATTACATGTGTTGGGTGGACCGTGGAATACCAGTGTGTGATAGATAGTGGGGAGGTTATTTCTCATTTCAGTTAATGACGAAAAATAGTCAAAATCTAAATTGAAAGGGGATCACTGCTCTCAGCTGCAGCGGGACATTACGTGGAATCAGCTGTGATGAGTGAAAATGTGTACTGGACTGGGATTAAAAGCCGGGATCTCCCACTTACTGGGCAGATGCATTAACCACTGCACCATGCGGGACACAGCATCATCGCAACTGTGTGGACTGTCTTGGCACACTTCATGGCCGTCTCACATTCCCACCGAGTGCCACCTATTTGCAGTCCTGCTGCAGTTGACAGCAGTGATCCTCTTTCAGTTTACATATCATGTTTCACAGCTAGGGATTATGCTGGTGTCTGCTCTTTTGGACATGTTCAAGAGCAGACACCACACATTCCTATAATTTCATATAATGGATAGTTGAAACCCTGACAGAGAATTTGATTCATTTGCTCCAGTCCTGGGTGGTACAGAGTCATGAGAGGAGTGCTCCTTTGTGGCCATGCATTGGGTATGTAAGGGATGGTATGTTACTGGTGAGACAAGGCATGGGTGATCTGCATTTGGACTAGGTTGGAATGGTAATTTTGGTCTGTGAAGGCCTCTGTAAGATCCTTGGTGCATTTGAAGAGGGCTTCTTGTCACTACAGATGTGATGACCACAGTGGCTAGGCTGTATGGAAGGGATTTTTTGGTGTGGAATGGGTGGCAGTTGTCAGAGTGGAGGTATTGTTGGTTGTTGGTAGGTGGGCAGAGATCGACATCGAGGTAGGTGGCAATTTGGGCTGAGGAGAACCAGCTGAAGCAAATGAGGGAGGTGGTGTTGAAATTCTGGAGTATTGTGAGGAGGACATGCTCAGTCTCAGTCCAGATGTAGACAATGCCATTAATGAACCTGAAACAGTTTTGGGGTATGGGATTATGACCAGTTCAGTATGATTCCTCTAGGTGGCTCACGAATAGGTTAGCAAATGATGGTGCCATGCAACTGCTCATTGCTTTACCCCAGATTTGTTTGTAGGTAATGCCTTCAAAGAGGAAATAATTGTGTTGTGGGTATAGTTGGCTGCAGTGACCAGGAAGAAGGTTGTAGGTTTGGAGTCAGCTGGGGGTTGGTAAATGTAGTGTTCAGTATCTTTAAGGCCATGGGCATTGGGGATGTTCGTTTAGAGAAAGGAGGCATTGACAGCAATGAATAGCTCTCAGGGTGACAGAATAGGAACTGTGGAGAACCAGTGCGGAAAATGGTTGGTGTCACTTATATAATAGGGTAGGCAACCCACAAGGGCAGAAATTATTTCTGTGGGTGCACAGTAACCAACAACAATGCACAATGGGGCATCCTGGGTGGTAGGATTTATGAACCTTAGAAAGCATGTTGAAGTTAGGAGTGCACGTAGTGGTGGGAGTGAGGGGGGAGGGGGGGAGAGAGAGAGGGGGGGGGGGGGAGAGACTCAGGGGAGAGGTTCTGGGATGCACCTAAATTACTTGAGGAGGGATTGGAGATCCTGCTTGATTTCTGGAATGGAGTCACTGTGGCAAGGCCTGTAGATGGAGGTATCTGACAGCTGGCAGAGTCATTCTGCCGGATAAACCTTGCAGTTCATAACCATACTGGTACCGAGCAAGATGGTGCAGTGGTTAGCACACTAGACTCGCATTCAGGAGGACGACGGTTGATGACCTTGCTGTTTGGTCTCTTCCCCCTCATCAATCCAATTCAATCCGCACTGGTGGAGCCTTTGTGAGCAGATAGGATTAGACTGCAGATTTTTCTGTGGATGTGAGGTTGCTGTCCATGTTAAGGGATTTGGGGAATGATGGTGAGGTAAGGTTTGAATTTAGGAAATTCTGAAAAGTTAACAAGGGCTAATTTGTGAGGTGGGGGGGGGGGGAGGGAGGGGGGGGGATTACGGTTAAGTGGAAGAGTAAACTGAGTCAGGCAGGATTCAGTAGTGGTTTTGGGTTGAATCTGATTGATAGAATTAGTGGCAAAACAGTGTTTCCACGGAAGGGACCAGGCGAAGGAGAAGATCTTTAACAAGCCCAGCATGACTGAATTTGGGAGTGGAGCAAAAGGTATGGCCCTTGGAAGGGTCTGAGGATGTGGTAAATTTAGCAGCTGTGCAAGGCCGTGTTTGGCAGCTACAACAGGATGCAAGGGGAGTTTGATAGAGACTCATGAACCGGGTGTCAGGTGAACAGATTAAACAGTTTTTTGAAGTGGCATTGCACATGCTTCTCTAGTTGCCCTAGGGGCAGATGGGATGTGGGAATTTTGGATTGTGAAGCATTAGAAATTTATGAAGGGAGGGAGGGTAGTACAAGACAGATTTGCGCCTGATCAGTATCGTATTACAGGACAAGGTTGGTGAGGGCTTATGGACTGATGGAATTTGAACACACAGAGATCACTAGGAAGGAGGGGTTACAGCCACAAATGGGTAATTTGATGGTCTGGCCGTTTGAGGGAATTCCATGAGCTAGGCAACAATGCAGGAACAGTACGTGGAACTGGGTTCTGGCTAGGGTCAGGGAAACATTTCTGTATTGGCATGGATGGAAGGAGCAAGAATCCATAGTGAAGGATAAAAAATTCGTAAAAATATGGTGAAAATCTCTATAGAACAAAACAGATGAGACGTAGTGAAAAAAGATGAAATCTGAGTAAGTGTGGCTTACAGTGAAAAATAAAAATGAAAAAAAAATTGATGTAAAAACCAGATGAGTTCAAAGTGGAAAAATAAATAAAAGGACAATATGAGTGGGGTGCAGATCAGTGGCTGGATATATGTGAGGTCAGCAAAGTATGTGCTAAAAAATTAAGAAAGGAGGGGTTGTTAAGTACGGGATTCAACAACGCACATGTGGCACATGAAGGTACAGGAAAATATGCAAAGGTGATTAGAGGTAGTGTTATCAAATTGAAGGTCCAGAAATAATGAGAATTGAGAATAGTAACAAATGTTAACAGTACTGGGTTTTGAGATGGACCAATGTACACCACCAGTACAAGGGCCTCCGTCAAACCTCCCTCACAACCTCTCATAGCAGCCAAACCATGTCTTTCAGACTTCTACGTTTATTTAACACACCCTCAGCAACCCTCTCTCTGCCCATTTCCTCTCCCCACCTCTCTGCTAATCTCTTCCTCCCCCCCTCCCCTCTGCACATCTCCTCCTGCCAGCCTCCATTGATCTCCATCCTCTTCCCTTCCTTCTCTGTCCATCTACTCCTTCCTTCTTTTTTGCCTATTGTCCATCTCCTCTTCCCCCTCTCTGTTCCCATGTTCTCCCCCCCTTGTCCGTCTCTTGATCATCCTCCCTCCCTCCCTCCATATCTCTCTCTCTCTCTCTCTCTCTCTCTCTCTCTCTCTCTCTCCCTATCTCTCCCTCCCCCTCCCCCCCTCCCCTCACCTCCCCTCCCCTCTCCCCTCTCCCTATCTCTGTATCTCTCTCTTCATCCTCTCCTGCCACCTTCTGTCCCTCTCCTCCTGTTCACATCTCCCTATTCGTGCCCCCCTGCCCTATTTCCATTTCTTCCTTACCTCTCTCCCTATCAATCTCCTCCCCCTCTCTGTCCAACCCTTCATCCCTCCCTCTCAGCCTATACCACCTCTCCTCTGTCTATCTCAGTCTTCCCCCAGCTGGGCCCATCAGCTCATGTAGCTTCTGCTAAGCAGATTGATAAAGTAGGCAGATACTGCTCCCACAGCATACCTGTTGTGCAGGGCAGCCTGCACGTAAGGGACTTGAAAACTTTTTTATGATAATAAGGCAGGTTAATAAGGCAGGCCAGTACAGCTGCAACTCAAAATGCCCATCATGCAGGGCAGCTTACACATCTGGGGCTGAAAGCCATTTCTTGCCATGGCGTGTAGGCTGCCCTGTGAAGTAGGGCAGGTCAGCCCAGCCCATACACCAGGGGTTAGAGAAAACACTTTTTTGAGCACATTTCCGCTCCTGTTGGAGCTAGAGGAGGTTATAACCTCCACAGTGCTGATAATTGTGAAGCCTGTTGTACCAAATTTGGCTGAAATTGATCCGTGGGTTTTGGAGGAGAACACACACACACACACACACACACACACACACACAGGGTGTTAATTTCAACTGGAGACATTGAAATATCTCAAAAATTGCACATTGGATCAAAAAAAGTTATAATTCCAATTTGTTTGCCTCGTAGAGGGATATCCAGCAACACCACACTCCATCTGCCACCCCAGCCAAAGCGTGGGTGGCAGGGGCAGCTTCGAAATCTTCAGTGGGAACCCCGTTTTTTTATTGCAAATAATGATTCTACACTAATATATATGTACATATTGTCTGAAGCATTTTCTTCATTTCAACAAAGATGGTGCTGTAATTGGAGGAATAGAAAATGGGTACACAATCATAATTTACGAAATGCTACTCAGTGGCTCTTGAATATCCAATGGCATGTGGGACTCCAGCCCCATGTTGCAAGGGTAGGACAGGGTGTATTTTGTAACTTCTAATTGGAAACTGCATTTGCAACTTTGTATTTCTCCGACAGGTTGAACAGGGGACTACTCTATGTGCCATTGTGGCTGTGTAGTGAACTATGACTTATCAGAACAAGCAGTACACTGTAACCGTAGCAGTACACTGTAATCATGCAGGTGTAGAACAGATAGCAGCTATAGACATTACAATACTTGTGCAGTGATTATTGCCTGCAACCCTATCTATCATTTGGAGAACAGACGTGCAAGTGGACAATGGATGTTGCAACCACTGAAGAAAAATTCTTGTTCATTCTTTTACAAGATTGTGAATGTCTTTATGCCTGATGGCAGCATTCATACCAGCAAAAGGAAAGAAAACCAGCGTGTTACAGGACAAGCTAATGAAATAGCTGTACTAGCGGCAGTGCACCATGACCCATGTATAAGCACCGGCAATTAAACTGCAATTCCAGTATGTCTGTAGATAGTATTATCATTTACTGAATCATCACAGGTATCATCTATACCACGTATCCCTACATCATGAACTTCATATTGCCGATTTCCATAACTGTAGTGTTTTGTGAATGGGCATGTCAACAAATACAAACAACTCCCTCATTATTTACTAAGGTACTGTTTTCTGAAGGGTCTGGGTTCACAAACCATGGTAGTGTTAACCAGCATAATGTGCACTACTGAAACGTAGACAGTCCCACTGGTTATGTCAAGTTCACCATCAACGTTCTTGTTCGTTCAACATATGGTGTGTCATCATGGGAAACAAACTCTTTGGTCCATATTTTATCAATGGCACATTTAATGTACGCAAATATCAAATGATTTTGGAACAGGAACTACCAGTACTGCTGCAGGATCATGCCCTGGACATTCAACAACATATGTGGTTTCAGCATGAGAGTTCCCCAGCGCATTACGCAATTCAAGTGCAGGAGGTACTAGACTGTGTTTACACTGGTCGGGGATTGGCAGAGGTGGCACTACTAATTGGCCCACTAGGATGCTGGATTTGATGTCACCTGATTTTTTTTCTCTCTTGGAATATTTGAAAGATAAGATATGCCAGCAAGTGCCAAAAAGCCATGAAAACATGGTCAACCACATCAGAAACGCTTGTGCTGACATTCCCACAGATGTGCTTCTGCCATGTCATTTGAAAAGCAAATCTCTAGGTGTATTGAAGTTAACAGTACTATGTTTGAACACTTATTCTAATGGGAAAAGTAGAGTAGCATTCACCTTGAACCATGACCACAGTGGTGTGTTGAGTAGTTTCCTCTTTAATATGTTGGAGAAATACAATGTTGCGAATGGTGTTTCCAATTAGAAGTCATGAAATACTGGCCTGGCCTGGCCTGCCTTTGCAACATGAAGGTGGGGGGTCCCACATGCCATTGAATATTCTAGAGCCATTGAGTAGCAGGTCAAAATTATGAATGTGTACCCACTGCTATTCTCCTATTACAGTGCCGCCATACGTCGCAAAATGAAGAAAATGCTTCAGACAAAATATATAGATTCTGCTGTAGAATTGTAATCTGCAATAAAAAATTGGGGTTCCCAATAAAGATTTCAGAGTTGTCACCCATGCACAGGATGAAGTAATGGGTGGAGATGGATTGTGGTATTGTTGGATGCACCCTCAAAGACACACAAATTGGAATATAACTTTCTTGATCCAGTGTGTAGTTTTCTAGACATTTAAATGACTTCAGATATATAAGATGAACTGCAGATTAAAACTGAAGAATTTACAGAAAGGTGTAAAATTAAGGAGATAGTTCCTCTATAACCTGAAATAATCTGAGGTGGTTTAGAGTAGCTGTGAAATCTTAATCTCTGTATGTAAAAGGCAATGTCCTGACAGACTCACTCCCTCACTGACTCATCACTACCCAGCCCAAACCACTGAGGATAGAAACTTGAAATGTTGTTGCTCTTATACTGTAGGAATCATTTGGGAAAAGATTTTTTTTAATACTCCATCCCTAAAGGAGGCAAAATTGAGGATGAAAGGTTTTGTGAAAATATTTTGCTATTAAGGCAATTTAGAAGCTAGAATTACGAAAATTGGTATTTGGTTTCTCAGTTATAAATAAAAAAATACATGTTTCAGCATTTTTGGAAATTTAGGTATGAGTTTTTTTAAATAAATCATTATTAAAGAACTACTGAAGTATTTTTAAAGCTACATCTCTGAAAATTGATATTTGACTTCTCAGTTACAAAGAAGAAAAAACTGTGTGTTTCAGTGTTTTTGAAAATTCAACCCCTAAGGGGATGAAGTAGGGGAGGAAATGTTTTATGAAAATATTTCATTATGAAAGCATTTTTAAAGCCAAGTCTACGAAAATTTAAGTTTGGCTTCTCAGTTAGAAACAAAATATGCGTTTCACTGTTTTTGGAAATTCAACCCATAAGGGGATGAAATAGGGGTTGAAAACGTTTAAGAAAAATCTCATTACTTAAAAAAAATTAAGCTAAATTTATGAAAATTGGTATTACACTTTTCAGTTGGAGACAAAGAAATATGTGTTAGGGATTGAAAGTTTTTAGGAAATATCACTACAAGGGGATGATTAACAAAAACCTTGAATGCCAGCTACTAGAAATGCTTTTTTTGGTCAGAAGTACATTCAGAAAAGACCATGTTTCTATGGCCTTAAATCATTTTAAAAAGTCTAGAAAGTGTTGCAATTTGTGAGCAACTTAAAAATTTGATTAAAAAAGAAACTGTGCACACCATAGAATCTACGTGAGCGATGCAGCAGGTGCTAAGGTAGTAAAATAAAATCTGGCTCAACCTCATTAAATTTTTGACAAGATCCCAAGTTGTGTGCTGTGTTTTGAGAGTAGGCTCTCACCTTCAGATGAAGTATGCAAGAGGCTTTTTTAAGAAGGTGAATATTTTAAGAGTATAAAAAGCAGTACAGCTGTCAGACCAAGCAGTGGCCTTACTATAAATTCAGTCTGTTTCTTATTATCTTGCCACCATTGAACTCGCACACTTTTCCATCCTGCAGGATGTTGGAAGACGGCCAACCTTATGCCACATCTATACTCACTCCCTTGCCACATGATTCTTACATTTGTGGAAGACCCAGGTACAATACTTATCCAATACACTCATCCAGTATGTCCTACTGCCGTCACATCGTAGGCTTATCATATCCTGGAGGCAGGGTCACCTTTGAAAGCAGTCATGGCGTATACCATTTCTGCTGTAATTTTTACACAGAATTTAAGTGGTCATGACTTCTAGTCAGTTGTTCACCCGTTGGAAGCCCACAGCCAAACTGTGGTCAAGAGCAGATTTGACCACCCAATTGCAAAACATACTGCTAAACAAAATGTGTTTCAGTGACTGTTTCACAGGCTATCTGATCTGAATCCTTCCCTTCACTGCCAGATTCTTTGAGCTACATGTATGGGAGTTGTCCTTCCAACACATCCTTGATCCCACAACCCTCCTGGCCTCAATCTCCATTAACAGCTATGCCACATCTCTTCCATCATTGCCCCATGACTAATTTTACTCATCCTGCATTCATACGCTCTTCTTCATAGGATTTATCTTGCATTGATCTACTTCCCTTCCCAAACACCACTCCATGTTGCCATATGCTACACACAGCTCCCTCTGCCTGCAGCCAGAGTAAGTTCACCAGTGCCATATTCCTCTCCTGTGCACTTGCTATCTCAACCTTCCAGCCATCAACTGCCCCTATCCCAATTTCTCCCCTCATCCACTTCACTGACAATTTCTTGCCACAGTCAAGTCTCAGAGCCAACACAATGTAGACAACTGGGACAGTGTAGCCAGACAGTATGTAGATGGTGTTTATGATTAAACTTCACTCTTTACAGGAATGATCTTCAGACTTTGTGCTTCAGGATTTCCACTGTTAGTAGTGTCATGATGCCAGTATTGGTATGGTGATGTAGGGCTGAAACACAAGTGTCAGTGTGCATGACAGTTGCAGACAATCAACATGGGTCTGGACTAGATGAGTAGAGCTTTGCTTAGAAAGCTATTTAAAAAAAGGGGGGGGGGGGGGACAGTAGTGCTGCTACTGTTCATAAGTGTCAGCACATTAAAGGAATATAGAGAAGGCCATGATTCGAAAGTTCAAATTAACTGGTGATTTGGAAATTGCTCCTGGGAAAGGCCTGTGGCCGATTGCACCACAAATTGTTGAAGTTACTGTTGCCATGGCTGGGAATGCTAAATGCAAAGCACAATCTTGAAGCAGTGCTTGAGCTGTGTCATGACAACTGTTCATTTGATGGTCCTTCATTCAAAAAGTGCTGTGAACAATAGTAAAATGGAACCTCTAGTGTGGTTCCAGACTGTTGTGAATGCAGATGGCTGTCACATTGAGCAATGTTTGTAACGTGGAACATAAATATGGGCTGCAATTAACAAATGTTACCCTCTCATGTGGAAATTAAAATGTGTTCATTTCAGTGTGTGTATTCCCCCCTCCCCCCCCCCCCCCTCCCCCTCCATGCCCACCCTTACAAATTTTTCCTCAAAGTTTCATTGTCCTAAGATCATTCCTTTTTCATGGGGACTCTCTCAGGTAACAAAAGTGTTATTATAATCACCCTGTGCTATAGGTAAATATGATAAAAGCTAAAATACAGTACTGGAAGATATTAAGTGCAAATTGTCAATAGGAAGAAAGAATTTTTCTGAAAAAGGCAAATTTGTTAACAGTGAATATAACTCCAATTGTCAGAAAGTCTTTCTGAAACTATTTGCCTGGAGTGTAGCCTTACATGACCACGAACTTCTTTGAAAATTGCTGCCGGGCTAGATGTTGGACAGATTTTTGGCCAAACTAAGTGGATACTTGACTACTGAGATCCCTTGTGGAGCGTTGCTATTTGTGGGAATTATATTATTTTA
Source organism: Schistocerca serialis cubense (assembly GCF_023864345.2). Lineage (NCBI taxonomy): Eukaryota > Metazoa > Arthropoda > Insecta > Orthoptera > Acrididae > Schistocerca > Schistocerca serialis. The sequence goes on along the minus strand of NC_064643.1, from coordinate 169,881,654 downwards.
TTGTTTTATGTATCTTTGGAAATATAATTGCGAAGATGCTGTTCTTGCATGATTCAGTGAGTATTTTTCTTAATATGGTCCTAATAGGTTCTTTTCCATTCCACAACATAGACACGCTTTTAGTTTTATGAATGTTTCAGTTCCTATGTACTCTTACTCCGTACTACAAAGAGTGTTCAAAAAGTTTTGCACAGTCGTCTCTAATTTTTTTACCTTTTGCAAGAGGGGAATGAAATTTTATGTGAATATACTTGAAACATGTAGCTATAAGTTGGTATAAAAAAGTATTTTCTTTTATTTACAGGAGAGCCATAATGGACTGTGAAGTACATGTCAGGTTGCGACAGCAGTTGGTGATGGAGTTCCTCTTCAAAACCGGCGATGACTCTGCCACATCAATTCACAGGAAGTTGCTCCCTGTTTATGGGGAGGACGCAGTGGATCACAGCAGTATCCAGCAGTGGTTGAAGAGGTTTAAAGAAGGTGATTTCTCTCTACTGGACAATCCACGATGCGGTAGACTATCGACAGCAGTGAGTGATGTCAATAAGGAGACCATTGATCAAATCATCCAAAATGACAGATGTGTGATGAATGACAGCTTGTTGAAATGACTCGTTTGTCGTTGGGTAGTGTGGTATCGCTGGTACATATCTGTCATTTTGGATGATTTGATCAACGTCTCCTTATTCACATCACTCACTGCCGTCGATGGTCCACCGCATCATGGATTGTCCAGTAGAGAGAAATCACCTTCTTTAAACCTCTGCAACCACCACTGGATACTGCTGTGATCCACTGTGCCCTCCCCACAAACAGGGAGCAACATCCTGTGAATTGATGCGGCAGAGTCATCTCCGGTCTTGAAGAGGAACTCCATCAGCGACAATTGTCACAACCTGACTTATACTTCACGGTCCACCATTATGGCTCACCTCTAAATAAAAGAAAATACTTTTATATGCCAACTTATAGCTAAATGTTACAAGTATGTTCACAAAGAAATTCATTCTCCTCCTGCAAAAAATAAAAAAATTAGAGATGACTGTGCAAAACTTTTTGAATGCCGTTTGTACATTATCATTCAAAGAGTACACTGATGCATACTGTCACAGCTGCTTCATAATGAAAATGTTTTTGCCAGACAGTGTTAATGTGCTGTTTTCATTTGAGCCCATTACTCATACTAATATCTAGGAGTCTAGTAACTTATACTTCATCTTGTCTTATATTTTTATATGCACAAGACTTGCTTTTGAACACTGCATATATTATATTTGTCAGGCTTACAGCCATGTCACATCCCATGAGCCATTATGCTACATGTTTTCAGAAATAAATATATTTCTCGCAAGTTGCTTCATGTATGTTCTTTTTTCCAGTATCATCGTGTTATCTGTGAAGTTTTTCTTCTTTTTCTCTTCAACACTTTTATCATTTACTGTTGTGTTACACAGCTGTGGCCTTTATGGAATCCTTCAATATGGTAATTGAATGCTTTAGTTTCTGACCAGTACATGTAGTAACTAATGAGCACCATTTCCTGTTATTTGGATGTGATTGTAGTCTTTCCGTGCTTGCCCACAGTTGACATAGATTTCCAGCTTTGGTATAGGTATTGCATGAGCAGTAATCTTCAGTCATTTGGAGGGATTCAGAAATATAGCAGATAGAACATTTTTTATCTAATGGCTGTTTTATATATTATATCTGAGTGGCTATTGTTAATTCTTCATATTTATTCTTTTTAAAATCATAGTGTGATGGTATGAGGATGTTGTACTTGTCCAGGAAAATATCTGATATTTTTTACAATAGCATTTCCAGGATGTTTTAGAAGCCTGTTTTCACCAAAATTATCTGAAATTGTTTTTAGTGGATGCATTCCAGCTCTGAAAGGACCATTTTGTATGTCCAAAAATGATGTGATTCAGTATTTCATCATTACCCAATGATTTCTTGGCCTTTAAAGTCTGTATAGTTTTTCTCGGTTCCTCTTTTGTGACTGGTTTCAGGATCATTGCACTGTATCATTTTGTTATAGCTCACGACTCTTCTTTTTCGAACTGCTTCTTTCTTTATTTTTCTGTCACATTTATACAATTATCATTGAGTATGTCTGTTATTTCCTTACTGTCTGTATCCTGTTGCAAATGTGTTAAAACATTTTGACCAATATGCAGGGTGTCCCATTTATCTTGACTACCCTAAATAACTGTTTGTTGTCCAGATGCAAATCACAGAATGTTTCAAAGCAAATGTTCTTTAGCCGTCAGGGGGACATCAATAAGCATGATTGCATTCCTTGTAGCTTGGTTTTTTATGAAGATATGAACAGTGGCATGACATTTTTAAATGGCACCCTGTGTTTTTTATTCGGTAATTCATTTCCTTTCCTAAATACCTATTCAAAAATGTATCACAGTGTACCATTCACTGAAACACAACGTTATTAATTAGATAACACAACATTGACATTGACACTCCCAGCACTTAGTGCAGGTACTCGTGGTAATGGATCGCATCCACGTGCTGATGTTGTCAGAGGACAAATGGAAAAGTAAGTAGAATGCACACCCGTCATTCCATCGACCATCGTCAGTTGAAGAGTTGTGTGAGTAGAATATACACCAACGAAGAGAAGATAGAAATGCTACTCATCTATGGGGATTGTAAGTTAGCAGAACAGTAATTGCAATACTGTTTTCTTATGTACAGGTACATTTAGTCCAGTAGTTTAGTACTTTTAAATACTGTTGTGTAGAGTAGGCATATAGTAAAGGCTGTCCTTTTTACAAACTGGATCGACATAATGTTTCTTTTATTGTTGTTGTTGAAGGTAGGCGAAATGCTACGCAGGCAGCGTATCTGTGCAGAGAGCGATATCCTGACAAGAACCCACCTTCCCGACAGATGTTTTCTCATTTTGTCGCGACGCTTCAGGAAACGGGAAGTTTCAACCCACGACAATGCAATCGTTATAACACTCGCACAGACGAAGCTGCCGAAGTTACTGTTCTCGCTTCTGTTGTTACGAATCCACATGTGAGCACACGACAGCATGAACGCGAGATTGGCATTCCTAAAACCAGTGTACATTGTATTGTTACATGTCATCAGTTCCATCCTTACCATGTACACCTACATCAAGAATTGCATGGGAATGATTTCCAGAATCATGTACAGTTCTGTCAGTGGGCACAGCAGCAAATCCTCACCAACCCGAACTTCTTTTCCAATGTTCTATTCACCGATGAATGTTCCTTCTCAAACAAAGGACAGGTAACTATAAGTAACATGCATTATTGGTCCAGTGACAACCCACGATGGCTTAGACAGGTGGAACATCAGCGTCAGTGGAGAGTTGGCGTCTGGTGTGGGGTGTTTGGTACTACAATTATTGGCCCTTATTTCATCAATGGTAGTATAAACGGCACAGATAAATTGTTCCACCTCTTCTGGATTAAATGCCACGAAGAACCAGAATGCTAATGTGGTATCAACACGATGGATGTTCAGCACATAATGCCTTGCATGCGTGTCGTGTTCTGAACCAAAGGTATCTTGCCAGATGGATTGGTCAAGGAGGAACAGTTACTTGGCCTGCTAGGTCTCCTGATTTAAATCCTATGGACTTTTTTCTTTGGGGATGCATTAAAGACGTTGTCTATCGTGATATTCCAACAATTCCAGAGGTCATGCAGGAATGTATCGTGCTTGCTTGTAATTCTCTTCAGCAGGCAGCACTGGAAGCAGTAAATAATTCTTTCATTCAACGAGTGCACCAGGGTATCGGTGTCTAGGGTCACCACTTTGAGCATCTTTGAATGTTCTACTCCTGGGCAGTAGTACCGGAGAGTCAAAGTCAATTGTGTGTTATGTTTTTACTTGGTTTTCGTTTCTTTTCTGACAACTCCAGCAAGTGGATGAGTTTGTGATCCCAGGCTCAAAGTCAATGTTGTGCTATGTAATTAATAATGTTGTGTTTCAGTGAATGGGTACACTGTGATATATTTTTGAATAGGTCTTTAGGAGAGGAAATGAATTATCGAACAAAAAATATAGGGTGCCATTTAAAAAAAGTTATACCGCTGTTCATATCTTTGTAAAAAAACAAAGCAACCATGCTGACAGCTGAAGAACATTTGCTTGAAACATTTTGTAATTTTCATCTGGACAAACAGTTATTTAGGGTAGTCAAGATAAATGGGATGCCCAGTATGTGTGTAAAAGGCTTTTTTTGACTATGAAGCTAAATAAGTCACAATTGCACAGATCAGCTAGAACATCATGGCCACCTACCTACCGTATTTACTCGAATCTAAGCCGCACTTTTTTTCTGGTTTTTGTAATTCAAAAAACCGCCTGCGGCTTAGAATCGAGTGCAAAGTAAGCGGAAGTTCTGAAAAATGTTGGTAGGTACCGCCACAACTGACTTCTGTCGTCGAGTATATGTAGCGCTTCGCAGGCACAAAGATAAATAATGGCACCAAAGCTCTGCGTCAGTAAACAAATAAAAGAAAAGGTGGAAGACGAGCTTTTTTTCTCCGCCCCGAGTTTCGACCGCTGCATTTTCATACGTTATCCAACGAAGTAAATACAAATTCCGTATTGTTCATCTTTGAATGTAGCAGCATTTCAGTGTACTACGAAAATCCGACTGGCAACACTGTTTGTCAATATGGCCAACTCTGCGTTCTGAATTTTTTCCTAACTGTGAGAAGAAATGGTTGCTAGGAACTTTTATGAATTGTGAATCACATGCAGTATTCTCTTCATCATAAGAATAATATGAATATAAACATTTTGCCATGTATTCTTTCTTGTTTGCTGCTATCTCACTAAAATCCTGTACGCCTAATAAACTACGAAGGAAAAATATGTTTAAAAACAAAGATGATGTGACTTACCATACGAGAGCGCTGGCAGGTCGATAGAAACACAAACAGACACATACATACACACAAAATTCAAGCTTTCGCAACAAAGTGTTGCCTCATCAGGAAAGAGGAAAGGAGAGGGAAAGACGAAAGGAAGTGGGTTTTAAGGTAGAGGGTAAGGAGTCATTCCAATCCCGGGAGTGGAAAGACTTACCTTAGGGGGAAAAAAGGACGGGTATACACTCGCGCACACACACACATATCCATCCACACATATACAGACACAAGCAGACATATTTAAATATCCATCCACACATATACAGACACAAGCAGACATGAAATGTAATAATGTTGAAATGTGTTCCCTTTTGCATGAATGGTGTCTTACCTTCCATAACAGAAAGCAGAGTGTCATGCTGGCTGTGGAAGAGGAAGAAAATTAATTTCAGACTGTGGAAACAGAGCATATGGGGTCCCACATAAATTTTGTTCGGAGCCTGCTCTTATTATTAACTTACGTAAATGATCTTCAAAAACTGTAATGTTTGCCACTGACACAAGCATACCAACTGAGGGTCCAAACTCAATCATATCAAACACAGTTCTGATTATTGCTGTGAATTAACTGTAGGCCTGTTGAGCTAACAGTTTGTCTTAATCTTCGAAAGACTTATACCATGCAATTTCAAACCAGCAAAAGAACATGCCAGCACCAGGAGTGGACTTTAATGATCGTGTGCTAAATGAAACACTGTTTGTAGAATTATTTGGGGTTCAGCTGGATGGTGACAAGACGTGGATAACTAATCGAGATGCTTAGCCCAGCATATTAGTGCTTAGAAGCAACTCCCATTGTGTTGATCGAAAGATGTGTCTGCTTTCTTTGCATATTTTCACTTCCTGTTAACTTACAGAATTGTCTTGTGGGACAGTGCAGCTCAAGTAAACAAATTAATTATTCAGTAGAAACAAGGACTAAAATATTGTAAAATAGATGAGCAAACAAGTTGTAGAGGACTTCGAGTGAAAGAAGTGGGATTTTGGCATTTGTATTCCACGTCATATGTGGCCTGTCACCAGCTAATATGTATGCCAACTTTTGCATTACAGATATCTTGCAGTCATCATTCTTGATGTAATTCGCTGTAGCAGATCTGATATGCAGTGCCACTAGGTAGTGACATTTCCTATCATCAGTGGATTTCTTCACTTTTCGTAGTGGTGGGTGCTGAAAGAGAGCTCTGATCTATTAAAGTTACTAAAATGATGTAGTCACTTGTACAGTAACGCTTCTTTTTTATAAGCAAAATGTTTCCACAGCGCGACTTCATTTATGATTGTGGATGAAACAGATCTCTCTTAGCTTATAGCTTAAAATATATCGCAACATGTACTGATTTGACATTTCGGAATGACAGTTTTTCTTTTATCTGCTTCAACTGCTCTGGCATAGACATTATTGTCCACACATTTTGCTCCAGGACTTCCAAGGGACTGCCATGCCATGAAGCCAAAGCATTAGGGGGCCTCCATAATATGTGGACACTCACCACACTCAGAATCATGCTCTGTTGATGTTCCGAGCTGACGTCTTTCGTACCCAGTCTGCATGTACGGCAAACCAGTGTGTGTGTAGTGCTATATTCCACACTTAATAACTACCTAAATGACATTTGTGGTTTCTGGGAACATCTTTCGTTGGCTCGATCAGTTAGAAGTGGAACACATTATTCCACACATTCGACATGTTACACATCAGCCTTTTTAAGAATCTTGAAATTCTTGCGTTCATTTCCCAACACACTTACTCCTTAACAGCTCTTGTTGCTAAAAATAAAAATCAGTTTCAACTGAATTGTGATACGATCACAATAAAAGACACAAAAATAATTTTTGCATATACTTTGTGTAAAAAGCTGTCATGTAACATGAATCAGGACATTTTGGAATCTCAACCTGTTGAAAAAATTAAAAAACACAGTTCATTTAGCCACTCTTTCTACAATTTATGTGAATTCTAGATTCAAAGAATGTGAAGTGTCAAGTGCATAGAAAGTAGAAATGTTCATTGTAAAGCTATGTGGCAAGCAGTAACTTACTGTAAATAGGACTCAGTAATTCGTGAATGTGGGTAAGCATTTTCTTTAAAAACTACCAATCTAATCAAGTAAATATTTATATACCAGTAGCGGATAAACAGTGACTGTGGTAGTCCAGTGGTTAGATCATTAAACTCCACCCACGAATATCTTGTGTTCAGTCCAATATAGTTTTGGGGATTCTTCTTCATTCCAGTCCCTCCAGGATAGCCTCAGGTCCATTCAGTTTGCTATCAGATGATTACCAGGGTTCTTTACTGAGGCTAGAAGGCAGACTGGGCAATGGTCCCACCACCCTCCCTCTCTTACTGCCACGGCGAAGAAATGCTACACTCTGCTGGCAGTCAGGCCAATAGCCCGGTCACAGGTTTTTGCTACAGACTTTACTTTTTTTACCTTTACCAGATAAACAGCAACTATATAGCGCATATCAAGAAGCTTCCCTTTTAATTCACTAGATCACATTCAGCTATGATAATCGTAATTACTGCTGAGCAGTATAGTGATAGTTTATTGTTAGTACTGTGTGCAGATTAAGTTTCTATTATTTGATTGGCTTTTTTATGTAGACCTTGACTGATGTCATGTTCCCATAGATTGGCCTTTCTGATGTGATTTGTGGGATATGATGAATGCATGATTCTTTTTAGTTTTACCACTGCGTGGTAAAACTGAGAATAGAAGCTTTGTGTTCAAGACTGAACACCTATCCCTTTGGGGTACACACCTACTTTGACAGAGATTTTTCTTTTATATGTTATGAAAGCATTTTGACATACAGATGTATTGCTATATATTGTGTTAGTTACAGAACTGATTTGGGAATGGAAAACAATAAAATTGATCTGATTCCAGAATAAACATTTCAACTGGTCACTCTTCATTCAACGATGCAAGAGATTTGTGGATGAAAAAAAATTATCTCCTCTTGAGAAGATAGTAGCAGCAGGCCAAGGACTACCACATCCACACATCCCTTCAATTTATACATACATGTTGGAAATATACTGTAAGTCACTTATTTTTAAATATTTAACTTTGAGAGTTTTCTATATATAATGTGTTATAGATGTATAGCAGATGTTAATTCACCACCACTGCCACCTCCTCCTCCTCCTCCTCCTTCTTCCTTCCTTCCTTCCTTTGGGTCACCTTTTCAGTCATCAATTTTCTCTGGAATCCATTGCAGTACTTCATCTATCTATCTACCATCCACCCACTTTGCTGCATGTCGTATATATGAAAAATCATCAAAGAAGAGATTTGTAATATAACACATAATTTTTAACTTCTGATGGACTGCTTGAATGAAAGCTTTATTTCAGTTAGAGCAAGGAATACACAACAATTACAGAGGCACAATTTCTTGAGGTGACTTCTCTTCAGCGATAGTATTGTCATTGTTCCTCGTGATGACCATCTATGTATGATCAGATTAATGTACTATCGGATCTTTCCCCGTCGAGCTGCTGGACAGTGCTCCTTTTAGTGATTGGTTTGTCAGCAGCGGTCATTGTCTTACAATAACCCATGAAGAAAAAAGTTTGATCTGTATTCCAATCTACTATCAACACTTGGATTGCAGATTTAGTCACAGACCATCTGTGTAGCACATTCCCTTCAGTGTTATCAAATTACAAGAGGGTGCAGAAAAGTAATGCCTCAAAAATTTTTTTTTTATGCTAACACTCTTAAAGCTTTTCAGATTAACGTTGTATATCTTTATTCTTCATGTCTACATATTTGCAATCCTCTGCCGCTAGAGAACTCTGAGCTGTAGTGTGCAATACGGCAGTGTGCACAGTAACGATGTTGGTGTGTGAGAAACAGCAAGCTTTAATCGAATTTCAACTTCAAAGAGGTTGTCCACACAAGGAGCACCATCTTCTTTATCAGCATGACAATGCCAGACCATACTCGAATGCTGTAACATCAGCAACAGTTCGAAGCCTTAGGTTCACTATCATCGATCATCCTCCATACAGTTCCAACTTGACCCCATCCGATTTTCATCTGTTTCCAAAACTTAAATAATACCTCTAGTGACTTCACTTCAGTAGTGACAAAGCGGTGCAAGCAGAGGTGAGGTGTGGCTTTGTCAACAATGTCAAACATTCTACGACAGTTAAACAAACTGGTCCCTCTCTGGGAGAAATGTGTTAGTTGCCAGGGAGACTACGTTGGGAAATAAATACATAGACATGAAGAATAAAGATGTAGAATGTTAATATCATTTATTTCATTTAAAAAGCTATAAAAGTTTTCAGATGAAAAATTTGGAGACATTACTTTTCAACTTTTCCTATTTGGAAAGTGGAAATCTTATTAGTTCATGGCAGTCCGTTGCTATTTAGGCATCATTTGTCACACCTGTCACATAATCAATCGTGAATACCCTCTTAGTCCAAAAAGATTAGAGACTGGATTCATGAAACAGAGAGAAAAGTTAAGACAATGGTTTTAATACTTCAGGTACTCTACGTAGTTTCCACCCACTTGAGTACAACACACAAATCATTCATAGAACCATGAAAAACCACCATTGAAGTCCTTCTTAGGAAAGTTGTTCAACTCGTGCTTCACAGTGGCTTGAATGTCAGTTATGTTGTCATAATGTTGACCCTTCTTTCAAACTTCTGCACTTTGTTGTTCTGTTTTAGGCTTGTATTGATAATACCAAGTAGCATCACCCATGATGATTTTTTCCAGAAAAGAATTATCCTTTTCTGCATTTTAGTCAAAGTCGTGGCATGTGTCCACACGTCATTTTTGTTCAGAAGTCCAGGTGTGCAGGACAAACTTTGCACACACTTTTCTTTTCTTCAAAACATTCTGGAGAATGTCTTGAACACTTTATTTAGAAATGTTGCCAATTTTTGCACCATTTTGAGTCTTATCAAGATCAAACATAATATTTGTACATCTTTTTGCAGACAGTACTTCATTGTAGATAAGTGAATCATCTGCAAAAAGTCTGAGGTTACTATTAACCCTTTCATACTAGAATGAATTTCTACTTGAAAAATAAAGAATAAAAACTAATATTTTGGAACCAGTAATGAAGTGTCATAGAGTACATAAGGTCAAATATAAGATATGCCATACCTCCTGGGTATAATTAGGTATGTTGCGTGGGCATTTGAGAAACTGAACACTTACAAGACTTCATTTAGCAAAAGATTTATGTTTAACATTTTGAAGATACAGTGACAGGATTTAAAAATGAAAAATATTTGGTGGCATAAATTTTAAATAATTATGCTGTATATAATAAACCAAGAGAGCCGAAGTCTTTGGTGTTTCAAGAGAAACCGTATCGAAGATTTATACTGCATACAGGAAAAGCGGAAAAATATCATCTGCTAAGTGACAACACAGAGACAAGTGTGTGTTGTGTGATGATGACAGACTTGTCACTTTGGAGGATTGTAACAGAAAATTAGGGACAAGACTAGCAAAAGTCGCTGCAGAACTGAATGTTTCATTCGTAAACCCTGTCAGCAATGAAAATGCCCATAATGGGAAAACATGATGCTGAAGCCATAAAACCTATGCTACAGAGTGAGGGAAGACAGTCATTTTCCAACCTCTGATCGAGTTTACACCCCAAGAGTTAAACATTACGGGGGTTGGCGAGGATTTGGGCAGCCATATCATTGTATTCCATGGGCACCATAGTTACTCTGCAAGGTCAAGCATTATGTGACCGTATTAGCTGATTTGGTCCATCCCATGCCACAATGGCTGTTGCCCACTGATGATCTACTATTTCAAGATGACAGTGCTCCTTCACACGAAGCTCACACTCTCCAGGATTTGTTTGTGAGCACGAGATGGAATTGTCACATCTCCCTTGGCCACCTCAGTCATCATATCTCAATATTATTGAGCCTTTGTGGTCCACTTTGGAGAGAAGAGCGCTTGATTGCTATCCATTCACATCATTGTTACTTGAACTTGCCACTATTATACCAGAGGAATGGTACAAGATTCCCTTGAAAACAGTGCAGGACCTATAATTTATCCATTCCTTGATTACTGGAGGCTATTTTGAATGTTAACATGGTAATGTATTGTGTTTTTGGTTTTTCCAGATTTTGTCTAACCTCTGTATCTCACATTTTATTTATCATGTCTTTTCCTTGCTTGCAGAGGATTTCTGCTATTCTGGATTTTAACTTGAGTAGGTCATTTTGTTTATTACAGGAGTTTTGAAATGTCAAGATTCCTTTCCACAGGTGGTACACAAGCTTTGAAATCTCTAATTGCATTTCTTGGAGTTCAAAACTTTGGGGATCCATTGCTTATCAAATAAAAGCTTCAGAGTATTAGCAGTTCATTAGAATTTCCACATTGCAATGAAAATAAAATATAATCAGTTAAAACAGTAGTGAGGTTGAGTTTTTCAGAATTATTGGAAATTTGTAGTAAATTCAAGTATATATACATAAATAATGACCACAGTTAGTCACTGATGACTTCTGCTATTCCAAATTAACTGAAGTACTTCCCTTCACTTCACTTCACTTGATTTCATCTCTTACATCCATCCACAAATGCCTAATGATGTGTATTTTACACAAACAGTATTTTTAAATTCACATGGACATGCAGTTAGTTTATTATATCAAAATGTGATTTGTGTCACATCACAGATACTTTAGAACAAATAGATCATTTTCAGAATAGGTCTTACGTCTCTATCTAGCAGTAATGTTCCGAACAATAAAGATAACTTACTATGTCTGTCGTGAACAAATGCATGAACAAAAAGTTGCTGTTCCAGTAAATTCGGGAGACGGAAGCATATCAGATACCGTATTTACTCGAATCTAAGCCACACTTTTTTTCTATAATCCAAAAAACTGCATGTGGCTTAGAATCGAGTGCAAAGTAAGGGGAAGTTCTGAAAAATGTTGGTAGGTGCCGCCACAACTAACTTCTGGTGTTGAATGTATGTAGCGCTACACCGGCATGCTTTGCAAGCACAAAAGATAAATACTAGCACTAAAACCTCTACGTCAGTAAATAAATTAAAAGAAAAGGTAGAAGATTGTAAACATATTGCCAGGTATTCTTTTGTGTTTGCTGCTATCTCATTTAAATCCTGTCTGCCTAATAAACTACGCAACTAGAGTGAGACAACAGCAAATGCGGAAGAATATACGTATCATGTCATGTTTATATTTGTATTATTCTTATGCTGAATAGTGATACAGCCAGATATGAAGCATGGCAACTGACTAGATTTTTATATCTGAGATGATTCTAATTTCTGTGCAGAATGTAATGTACTAAAGAGGCATCTGCAAAGATTTTCAGACGGAGAAAAATTTTCGCTAAACTGTCGTTCAGAACATATTCTATCATATGCAGTGTATTATTTGGTTCTTGCTGATCATTATCAAAGAAAGCAGCAGTGTAAGTAACAACAAATAGCAGTCTCTTGCCATTGTTTCGCTTATGAGACAATTTCTCTCTCTCTCTCTCTCTCTCTCTCTCTCTCTCTCTCTCTCTCTCTCTCTCTCTCTCTCTCTATTTGTAAGCCGTGGTAACCCGCACAAAAGCAAGCCATGCTGCGAGTGGTGACAGGTCATAAAACTCATTATCAGAATGCGACAAACAATGCATGACACAGTACAATCATGCATTTTCAGCTTAGAGTGACGTAAACACCTATAACAAAGAGAATAGCATTTATCAGATCAAAGCAAAATAAGCAGTCAATTCAAATCAGACGAAGCACATGAAAAAGAAAGGGTACCTGTATAAATACGGATGAAGCGCCTGACACATAGCAGTGGCTACATGATAAAGCTTAACTGTTAAACTTACAACTCGAGCCAAACTACTGTAGCTGTATCTTCATCCATTTGACCTAAATTGTGGCTCATGTTACAATGGACCAACTTTGTTTCGATTTGGATGTACGGTCTAAAATTTTTCTCTCCCCTTGAATTTCGAGTCTCAAATTTCAGGTGTGGCTTAGATTCAGGAAATTTTTTCTCCTTGATTTCGAGTCTCATTTTTCAGGTGCGGCTTAGATTCGAGTGCGGCTTAGATTCAGGTAAATGCGGTACATTGGTAGCTTCGTGTAGAATATATGCCTACTGTCACTGGTGCTCAAAAAATTTAATCTTCCATTTATTAACATGGCTTTGGTACAATCTGAATTTATAACTCTCGGCCTTAGGCAGTTAATATTGTTTGCAAGGTTATTAATATACAATATGAACAGCAATGATTCCATGACATTTTCACTTTCCACCCTACTCGTTAGAACACCTGAAGTTACCTGTCAGTGACTCTCCATCTGAGGTAACACACAGATTCACCCATACCAAGAACTCCTCAGTCCAATCACAAATTTCACTTGATACGCCATATGATCATCCTTTCAGTAGTAAGCATAGGTATGGTACTTAGTCAAATGCTTTTTGGAACTCAAGAAATACTGTGTCTATGTTACTTGACTTTTTTGGCATCCATGCTGGTTGTCATGAAGCTGGTCATTCTGTTCATGAAATCTCATTATGTTTTAGCTCAGAACAAAAAGTGGATGTCATGGATGTCGAATGGTAGTTTTGTGGATCACTTCTGCAGCTTTTCGTGTAGGTGGATGTGACATGCACTTTCTTCCAACTGTTGGACATGGTTTTTTTGTTCAAGGGATTTGCTGTAGATTATGGCAAAAAGAGGGAATAATTCACCCGCAGATTAGATATAAAAATTGATAGGGCTCCATCAGGCCCTGGAACTTTGTTCAGTTTCAAATGTTTCTCCTCGCCATTGACACTAATATTTATATCACTCATCCTTGCTGTGGTGCCAGAATTAAATTGATGCAATAATCCTGGATTTTTCCTTTGTAAAGGAACAGTTGAAAATTGAGTTGAGAATTTCTGCTTCTGGATTTGCTTTGCTTTTTTACCCTCCGTTTCAGTTCCTGCACTGTCCATGAATGTCTGAATGCTAAATTTGGTATCACTAGCAGCTTTAACATATGATCAGTATTTGTTCGGTTTTTATGAGAGATCTTTCAATAATATTTAGCTTGGCAGCATTGATGGCAACACATTGCTCTTTTGACAGACAAACCTGATCCATAGAGTATCTCTCTATGTATGGCTCTGTGCTGTATTTGACACCTGATATGAAATATTCTGTTTTATTAAATTTCTTTACAGTGCCTGCATACCATGTAGGTCCCCACCCCTTAACCTCGGCCACAGATATTCTGCATGCTACTCTTCAGATTTAAATGTTTTGAGCTCCTTATTGCCCCTTTATCTAGTTTGATGAACAAATAAGTCCTACTTGTTTTAGTTGCCCTGTCTACTGTGGTAGTCCTTGTGGCTACAACTGCCTCAACTGCTAGAAATGAGAATGTGTGTGTTCTGCTAATATGTATGTGCAGTGGCCACAGTGTGAACAGTAATTCATACGCTCCCTGTCTAAATAATCACGGAGAAACGTGTTTATTGATAGATGACACTGCTGGATTGTTATCCCTAGAAGCAGTAAACTGTTCCCAAAATCTTGACTAATTTTCTTAGAAAATGGCAATAATTTTACTATCAGCAGCTTGATTATTGGTTTGTGTTTAAGTTGATTTGGTACTGGCATAAAAAGTGTAGAACAGTAGCATTTGCATCTCCTGGATCTGCGTGCTAAGAGATCCTTAGCCCTGTGAATAGCCTGCTTGAAGTATCAGTGTACTCTCTTCAAGCAATAGTGCTGGAATCATATCCTAAATGTTGAAGTCAGTCATGTAGTTGATCACGTATTTGAATTTATCAGAATTCCCTGCAAACTTTTTTAAGTGTGTTTAACATCATCCTTCCATGCAGAAACAGGAAATTATTTAGTTGATAAAGTGATCTGCATCTTGATTTTGGAAGAATTTGCACCTTGGTTGTCATGGTGGGATGTGTTACAGCTGCTATCCTCCGTGTAGAACAGACAAAGTAATGTGCCCTATAGTCACTAATTTCAACATCAGAATGTACCACATCCCACCAAAATCAACCAAGAGTCACAGGATTACATCTGATTTGTCAGTCTGTTCAAATATTTTAGCTTGTACATAATACATTCAGCACAGCAACACTTACTTAACCATATGTCATGTTCATCTAGTCTGCAAACACATAATCCTTGTGCAGATTACTAAATATATTGACAATATTAGAAAAGGATAAATCGCTATTCACCACAAAGCAGAGATGGTGAGTCGCGTATAGGCACACAAAGACTGTCAAACAAGTAAGCTTTTGACCAAAATCCCATCTTCTGAATTGAACAAAACACACACACACAAATGCAATACACCCACAGGTTGCTTCCGTGGCCAGACTAGGAGCAGCTTTGCGTGATGGGAGAAGCAGTCTCTGTGGAGGGGGAAAGGAGGGGGGAAGGGAGGGGAGGATAGGACAGCAGCGCTGCTTCTGGGAGCTTAGGACAAGGTGGAGAGAGAGAGAATAGGACAGCAAGGGGCAGTTGGGAGGTGTGTGTGTGTGTGTGTGTGTGTGTGTGTGGTGGGGGGGGGGGGGGGGGTAAAGATTGTGGATGCATTGATGGAATAGAGGGCTCTGTGCAGTGCTGAAGTAAGAATAGGGAAGGGGATAGGTAGTTGAAGGTCAATGACTAATGAAGGTCGAGGCCAGGAGGTTTAAGGGATGTGCTTGGGGAGAGTTCCTACCTGCACAATTCAGAAAAGCTGGTGTTGGTAGGAAGGATCCAAATGGCACAGGCTGTGAAGCAGTCATTAAAATGAAGGACATTCTGTTGGGCAGAGTGCTCAGCATCTGGGTGGTCCAGTTGTCTCTTGGCTGCAGTTAATTGGTGGCCATTGATATGGACAGACAGGCTGTTGGTTGTCATGCGCATGTAGAATGCAGCACAGTGGTTGCAGTTTAGCTTGTTGGTCACATGAATGGTTTTACATGTAGCCCTGCATTTGATGGGTTACATAGTGCTTGTACCCTGGCTGGAGTAGGTGGTGGTGGTGGTGGGAGGATGTGTGGAACAGGTCTTGCATCTAGGTCTGTTACAGGTATATGAGCCATGAAGCAAGAGGTTGGAAAAAGGCGTTGTGTAGGGACTTTGAGAGGTGTGGGGATGACTGTAGAGATAAGGCGTGGGAGATCTGTTCTGTACAAGGTTTGGAGGCTAATTACCGTCTGTGAAGGCCTCAGTGAGACCCTTGGTGTATTTTGAGAGAGACTGCTCGTCACTACAGATGTGATGCACACAGGCAGCTAGGCTGTGTGAAAGAGACTCCTTGGTTTAGAATGGCTGGAAGCTGTTGAAGTGGAGATATTGCTGGTGGTTGGTAGTATTTACATGGATGGAGGTACTGCTGTAGCCATCTTCGAGGCGAAGGTCAACATCTAGGAAGGTGGCTTGCTGGGGTGAGGAGGACCAGGTGAAGTGAATGGGGGAGAAGGTGTTGAGGTCCTGGAGGAATTTGGATATGGTGTCCAGACTTTTGATCCAGATCATGAAGATGTCATCATTGAATCTGAACCAAGTGAGGGATTGGGATTTTGGATTGTTAGGTTGGATTCCTCTAGACGACCCATAAATGGCTTGGAATAGTATGGTGCCATGTGGGTGTCCATCGGTGTACCCATGTTTGTTTGTAGGTGATCACTTCAAAGGAGAAGTAATTGTGGGTGAAGATATAGTTGGTCATGGTGTCTAGGAAGGAGGTTGTAGGTTTGGAATCATCGGGCATTGGGAAAGGTAGTGTTCAGTAGCGGCAAGGCTGTGGCAGCGTTTGTAGGTGGATGAATCTCACAGCTGGTGGAGCCCTTCTACCAGGTAATTTATGCAGTTCAAAAGAACAGTGTGTAGCCTTTGCCAGCAGGAACAATTACATGGTCGGGATCAGTTTTTTGGTGGTGGATTGCAGTTTTTTATGCAGACATAAGGTTGGCTCATGTGTTGAGGGATTTGGGGAATGATGATGACACAAGGTACAAGGCTAAGAAATTCTGTGAAATTAACAATATATCTTGCACAATGGGGCAATAATTTTATCATGCCTGGCTCTACGAGGGGTCTGAATAATTCTGAGGGAATGTCGTCTACTCCAGGGGATGTGTTTCCACTTAGGTCTTTTAGTGCTCACTCCAGTTCATCTTGCAGTGCCATATTTCTACGTCATCTTTACTTACTTCCTCTTCTCTATCTATAATAATTTCCTCCATTTCATTTCCTAGTATAGCTCTTCTGTATATTCCTTTCACCTCTGGCTTAGTACAGGTTTACCATCTAAGCTCTTGACATTCACACACCTGCTTCACTTTTCTCCACAAAAGTCTCTGTAATTTTCCTGCAGGTGACACTTGTCTTTCCCCTAGTTATGCATTCTTCTATAGCCCTTGCATTTATCCTCTAGCCATTTTGCACTTACTGTCAACCTCATTCTTGAGATGTCTGTATTCCATTTCACTTGCATCATTTGCTGCATTTTTATATTTTCTCCTTTCATCAATTAAATGCAATATCTCCAGTCTTTTCCAGGAATTACTGTGTGATTTTCTGCTGGCTTTCTTTTTTCATCATTCAGAGCTTCCTGTTCATCTTGCATTCTATCCCTTTCCCCTATTTCAGTCCAACATCAGTTACTCAGCAATCTCTGCTTCTTTCAGTATATCCATCCATCTATGTTCTTAAATTTCTACCTTTTTGTTATGTCTTCATTTTTAATCTGCAGTTCATACTCAAGAAATTACATTCAGAGCCCACATCTACCCCTAGAAAAGTTGTGCAGCATAAAATCTCATTTTGAAATCTCTTACCATTATACGGGGTGTTCATAAATTCCTGTTACAAACTTCTAGGACTTGTAGAGGGAAGTGAGTATGTAATGCTTTAAATAGGAACCCATGTCTGGAAGTGTATCATTTCCATTCTAAGATGATTTCAATTCAAATGTTTAGCTTGTCCACTTCTGCTTGAGGAGCTGTATTAGGTGTGATGCAGTATAGTTCATAAGTAACAATTAAAAAGGAAACATAATGAAACATCCACTTACACTTAAGTACATTTGTTTGTATTAACACTTAAATATTACATGTTATTATTATTTCAAAACAAAGAGGAACCCAGCATACTGCACATTCAGAATGTGATGTTTAAGTGTTAATACAAATAAATGTGCTAAAGTGATAAATGGATATTTCGTTATGTTTCCTTTTGAATTGTTACTTAATAATTGTACTGCATCACACCTAATTCAATTCCTCAAGCAGAAATGTGAGAGTTGAAAATCTCAATTGAAGCCATAATAGAATGGAAATGGTACATTTCCGGACCTAGGTTCTCATTCAAAATATTATGTACTCACTCCCCTTTACAAGTCCTAGAAGTTTGTAATGGAGATTTCTGAATACACTCTATAAACAGTCTGAAACATACCAGAATCTCCCAGTCTCTTCCACATATACTACCTTCTTGATTCTCAAACCAAGTTTTTGTGGTGATTAACTTATGCTCTGTGCAAAATTTTATCATGCGGCATCGTCATTCATACCTTCTCCCAGTCTGTGTTCTCATACTGTCTTTCATTCTCTTACATTTCTTACTGTTGAATTCCAGTCACCCATCAAATTAAATTTTCGCCTCCTCTGATTATCTGAATAATTTCCTTTATCTTATCATACATTCTTTCAATCTCTTCATCAGCTGTGGAGCTAGGTCACAAATAAACTTGTACTACCGTGGTTGGTGTTGGCTTTGTGTGTGTGTTGGCTGTGATAAAGCTTTCACTATGGAGTTCAAAGTAGCTTACAAACATTCCTATTTTCTTATTCAACTCCTGCATTGCCACTATTTGATTTTGTATTGATAATCCTCTGTTGACACAACCAAAAGTACTGTTCATTCTGTCACTGCACTTGTAATTCCCACTCTATATAACTTAAATCTGTCTATTTCCATATCTAAATCCTCAAACCTACAGACCTGATAGAGAGATCTAACTGTCCACACTCTGACTCACAGATTGGTAGTTTTATTTGTCCTGATGGCAATATCTTCCTGAGCAGCCCATGCTCAGAGATCCAAATGGGAGAATATTTTACTTCCATAATAGTTCCCCTAGAGGATGCCATAATCATTTTATAGAGCTAGATGCCTTAAGGAGAAAAAAACGTAGCTTCTTCTCACTTTCAATCATTCACAGTACCAGAGCAGCAAGGCTGTGTTGGCTAATGTTACAAGGTCATATGAGTCAGTCACCCAAACTGTTGCCCCTTCAGCTACTGAAAAGGCTTCTGACTTTCTTCACAGGAACTGTGGGTTAATCTGACCTTTCCACAGAGACCCCTCCATTGTCGTTGCACCTACAGCACAGGTATCTGTGTCGAGGCACCCAAGGCACCCCAACTTAGTGTGGTTCATGTGGTGTGGCCGTACCCCTAACCTCTGCAAAAGCTGGCATTCAGTTTGTAGCTTGCTAGTTTATTGTGGATAAAAATAATTTCAGTTTTAAGCCAATGTTCTTTTACACATATTATCTTTACTGACTGTTTCATACGCTCGAACAGAATTTGCTGATCAGTACTTCAGGTAAAAATCAAACAATGGAAAATCCAGGATGGAATGTAACAATATTATGAAAAGGAAAGTTTCTACTCACCATATAGCGGAGATACTGAGTCACAGATAGGCACAACAAAAAAGACTCACACAATAAGCTTTCAATCATCAAGGCCTTTGTCAAAAATAGATGACAGATGCAGACACAACTCACACACACACGACTGCAGTTCTATCTAATCTTGCTTTGCAGTTCCGCTCATTCTCCATCTCTTGGCGAGGAGACCTTCCTGGGTGTGTTTTCCTCCATCCATTATTCAGTGTCGTTTTTTGTGCTGACGATGACTATGGACTTCTTTGCGCCTCATATCCAGCACAGGAGCCAGTCCATTGTGGTTGGGCTGCCATATACCCTGTTGGTTGTTGCCCCCTGATTACACAGGGATCGCTCTGCTGATGCCTGCAACATTAACTCTCCACATATGCCAAGGAGTAGATGTCCATCATGTCGGGGCATCAGGACTCCCGGCAATGGCCATCCTGCCAGGTGGCCTTTGCTGTGGCTTGGTGGCGCCTGTGGGTAGGGCCCCTGGTTGGAGTGGGTGGCATCAGGGCGGATAACACGCCATGAAGTGTCGTACTAAGTCATCTCTTGCTGGTGGCCCAACACCAGCAGTCTCTAAGCGGCCGAGGTCTAACTACAATGCAAAGAAGTATGACCCCAAATTGTTCCCTTCCCTGGCCGCACCATGGGAGGAATGCCAGGCTAATGATGGCAGTGATGCTTATTCGCCTCAGTACCTCGTATTTACAAAAGCTGATGGGGCATCCTTCATGTTGATGAAGCATCAGTTTTTTGTGGAGCATTTAGGGGACAAGTTTGGGGAGGTGGAGGGATTGTCCAAAATGTGATCTGGGTCAGTCTTTATAAAAGCAGCATCCTCTGCCCAGTCACGAGCACTACTAGCCTGTGACAAGCTGGGGGATGTTTGTGTTTCCATCAACCCCCATAAGAGCTTAAATATGGTCCAGGGTATTATATTTCAAAGGGATCTTCTTTTGCAGTCTGATGATGAGCTGCACGCCAACCTAGAGCAACGAGGTGTTCATTTCATCTGGTGCATACATAAGGGTCCAAAGGATAGTCAGGTGCCTTCATCTTGGCCTTTGAGGGTGATACATTACCCTAGAAGGTCAGGTGATGGTATACCGGTGTGACGTCAAGCCATATATCCCTCCCCCAATGCGGTGTTTTAAGTGCTGGAGGTTCGGGCATATGTCTTCCCAATGTATTTCCAGAATCATATGTTGGGACTGCGGACGTCCATCACATCCCAATACGTCATGTGCCCTGCCTCCCAACTGTGTCAGCTGCAGAGAGCACCATTCCCCTTGCTCACTGGAGTGCAGGATTCTCCAGAAAGAATGGAAAAATCATGGAATACAAGACCTTGGACCAACTGAACACCTGCATCCTGTGGCTATGACATCATCTTACGCCGCCACTACGAGAAAAGTTCTAGCTCCGTCAGTTCCGCCAATTCCAATCGGCTCTCAGAGCCACAAGACTACTTCTGCCCTCTTGATGGTGAGGGACACTTCCCTCCCTGTTGCTCCTGCACCACCTACCTCGGGAGCACTGCCCCCCAACCATCGGAGACATCAGTCCCCACTAGTCAGCTGGAGAAGCTTAAATCTTCTTTGGTTCCTCATGCTAAGAAGGGGTCCCTTGGGTCTCTCCCTTCACTGGTTTTTACCAGTGGGAAAGATAAAACCAGTGGCTGAAGTGCCCAAAAGCAGCTGGTAGTAGTGCTTCATGATCCTCCTCAGTCCCGGAGACTGAATCAGTGAAGCCCTCCCAGCCAGAGAAACCCAAGGAGCAGTGAGAGACATCCAAAAAGAAGACCCCCAAGAACAAGGAAATTGTGGTGGCACCCACACCACAGCTACCTACAAGCTCTGTGTCTGAGGATGAGGTGGAGATTCTAGCGTCCACTGAGGATCTAGATCTTGCCAGACCCTCAGACATAAGGGTTATAGACTGCTCAGGTACTAAGTCAGTGGCAGCAGGTGACCCTGAAGTGTAAACTGCCTCCTTGGGGGTTCATGCCTTCTCAGCCTCATGATCACGTCATCCTCCAGTGGAATTGTGGCAGTTTTTTCCACTGCCTGGCTGAGCTATGGCAACTGTTAAGTTTACACCTGCTTTCTGCATTGCCCTCCAGGAAACCTGGTTCCCGGCAATGCAGACCCCTGCCCTCCAGAGCTATAGGAAATATTACAAGAACCATATTGACTATAATAGTGAGTCAGGTAGAGTTTGCATCTGTCCTGAACTCAGTATGTAGTGAAACTGTGCCCATTCAAACCCCCTCTTGAAGCTGTGGCTGTCAGGATAAGGATGACAAAGGAAATAACTGTCTGCAACATATATCTTCCTCCAGGTGGTGCAGTACCCCTGAACGTATTGGCTGCACTGATTCATCAACTCCCTAAACCTTTCGTATTTTTGGGACATTTTAATGCACCTCTTGTGCGGTGGCACTGTGCTTACTGGCAAAGATAGAGATGTCAAAAATTTATTATCTCAACTCGACCTTTGCTTCTTAAATACTGGGGCACCACACATTTCAGTGTGGCTCACCGGACTTACTATGCCATTGATTTATCCCTCTGCAGCTCAGGGCTTCTCCCATCTGTCCGCTGGTAAGCCCATGATGATTTGTGTGGTAGGGACCACTTTCTCATCTTCCTGTCACTCCCCCGGACATCTACCCAGATGGGCTCTAAACAAGGCGGACTGGAAAGCTTTCACCTCTGCTTTCACCGTTGAATCTCCCCCACATGGTACCATCGATGTTGTGGTTGGAGCGGTACACTAGAATGATCATTTCTGCCGTGGAAAATGCGATTCCTTGTTATTTAGGGCACCCCCGGTGAGATACAGTACCTCGGTGGTCGTCGGAAATTGTTGAGGCCATTAAAGAGCGTAGGCGTGTTCTATAAGCGGCACCCTTCCCTGAAGCACCTAATAGCTTTTAAACGGCTCCATGCTTGCATTCGCCAGCTTATAAAAAGATGGAAATAGGAGTGTTGGGAGAGGTACTTCTCGACCTTCCCAAGTCTGGACGAAGAGGAGGTGTGTTTTTTGGTACCAGACCCCACAGGTGTCCCTGGCATTAACATAGATGGCATGTTATCTGCTGATCTGCTGATGCAAACGTGTTTGTCAAGCACTTTGCTGAGCTCTATGTTTGAGCCTCTGAGTCAGAGAGATACCCCCCAGCCTTTCACACCCTCAAACGGCGAGTGGAAGGGAAGGTCCTCTCGTTGATTACACTCCACAGTGAACCCTATAATGCCCCATTTACAGAGTGAGAGCTCCACAGTGCCCTTGCACATTGCCCTGACACAGCTCCTGGGCCAGATCGGATTGACAGTCAGATGATTAAACATCTCTCATCCAACTACAAGCAACATCTCCTCATCATCTTCAACTGGGTCTGGTGTGATGGCATATTTCCATCGCAACAGCAGGAGAGCACCATCATTTCAGTGCTCAATCCCAGTAAAAACTCGGTTGATATGTGTAGCTATCAGCCCTTCAGTCTCACCAACATTCTTTGTGAGCTATTAGAACATATGGTGAGCCGGCGGTTGTGTTGCCTCCTAGAGTCGCTGGGCCTGCTGGCTCCATGCCAGGGCGTTTTCCACCAGGGTCGCTCTACCACTGATAATCTTGTATCCCTCAAGTCTGCCATCTGAACAACCTTTTCCAGGCACCAACACCTGGCTGCTTTTTTTATTTACGGAAAGCGTATGACAAAACCTAGTGACATCATATCCGTGCCACTTTATATGAGTAGGGTCTTCGGGGCCCACTCCTAAAACTTCCTGTCACCCTGTACTTTCCGCGTGTCCGAGTGTGTGCCTCCCATAGTTCCCCCCCCCCCCCCCCCTCCCACCACCACCACCACCACCACCACCCCTCACCCCCCATATCCAGGAGAATGGAGTCCTGCAGGGCTCTGTATTGAGTGTCTCTATATTTTTAGTGGCCATTAATGGTGTAGCAGCAGCTGTAGGGCCATCGGTCTCACCTTCTCTGTACGCAGACGACTTCTGCATTTCATACTGCTGCTCCAGTACTGGTGTTGCTGAGCAGTGCCTACAGGGAGCCATCCACAAGGCGCAGTCATGGGCTAGCCCACAGCTTCCAGTTTTCAGCTGCAAAGTTGTGTGTCATGCACTTCTGTCAGCATCATACCATTCATCTGGAACCAGAACTTTACCTTAATGACGATCCACTCATGGTAGTGGGGACATATCAATTCTTAGGACTGGTTTTCAACACTCGATTGACTTGGCATCCTCATCTTCGTCAGCTTAAGCAGAAGTGCTGGCAGCACCTCAATGCCCTCCGCTGCCTGAGCAACACCAACTGGGGTGCAGATCACTCCCCTATGCTGCTGCAGCTCTACAGAGCCCTTGTTCAATCCCGCCTTGACAATGGGAGTGTGGTTTATGGTTTGGTGGCGCCCTCAGTGTTGTGTTTACTCGGCCCAGTGCACCACTGTTGAGTTCGACTAGCGACAGGAGCTTTTAGGACGAGTCCAGTGAGCAGCGTATTGGTGGAGGCTGGAGTCCCTCCATTGCAGATGAGACTTGCACAACTGCTCACCAGTTATGCTGCACACATTCGTAGCTCTCCTGACCATCTGAATTACTGTCTCCTTTTCCCGACCACAGCGTTCATCTCCCGCAACGGCGGCCCAGGTCAGGGCTTATGATTGCGATTCACGTCCAATCCCTTCTGTCTGAACTGGAGTCCTTCCCCTTACCACCTCTACTCGGGGTCCATTCACGTACACCTCCATGGTGTAAACCTAGGCCAAAGCTTCGTCTGGACCTTTCGCATGGCCCTAAGGACTTAATTAACCCTTCTGCTGTCCGCTGTCACTTCCTTTAGATTCTTCACATGTCCTGGGCCTCTGAAGTGGTTTACACATACAGCTCAATGGCTGATGCTCATGTTGGCTTGCATATGTTCACAGAGGGCATATTTAGCAGCAATCCTTGCCAGATGAGTGCAGTGTTTTCACTGCAGAGCTGATGACCATGTCTCGTGCTCTTAAGCACAACCGCTCATGCCCTGGCAAGTCGTCTCTTCTCTGTACTGATTCCTTGAGCAGTCTCAAAGCTATCAACCAGTGGTACCCTTGCCATCCGTTAGTACCAACCGTCCAGGAGTCCATCTATGCCTTGGAATGGTCCAGTCGTTCAGTGGTGTTTGTCTGGACCACAGGACACATCGGCATCCCAGGCAATGAACATGGAAACTGCTTATGGAAATCAGCATTCCTGTAATTGTCCTGTGTTCTTTATTACACCACAAGGTTTTTCAGCTTTGGGAGTTGGAATGGCATAACAGTACACACAGCAAACTGCTTGTCATTAAGGAGACTACAAATGTGTGAAAGTCTTCCATGCAGGCCTCTCGCAAGGTCTCTGGTCCTCTGCCAGCTCCCATTAGCCATGCTTGGATCACCTATGGCTATCTCTTGCTCTGTGACGACCCACCTCAGTGTCGGTGCAGTGCCCAGTTGACAGTGGCCCATATTCTGTTGAGCTGTCCTTCTATGGTTGCCCTGCGATGAAATCTTCGCTTACCAGACTCGTTGCTGGTAATCTTAGCTGACAACGTCTCATTGGTTGATTAAGTTTTACATTTTATACGTGAGGGTGGGTTTTAAGTTTTATCACATGTCCTCTGTCCTTCTGTGTCCTCCACTCTACTGCTTTTAGGCTGGAAGTTTTTAATGTGTTGCAGAGTGGCTGGCTTCTCCTTTTTATTCTCATGGTCAGCCAGACATCGTAATCTGCTTTCTTGGTTTAAACTCTTCTACTTGTTTCTTGCTCCCCGGTCGTCCCCCCCTCCCCCCCCCCCCTCTCCCCCCTTGTAGTGTTTGTTGCCTTTCTCCCGTTCTTGTGATTTTTCCTTCCTTTCGGTGTTGTGTTCTACATCTTGTTTGTTTTATTGTTTCCCTTGTGGGATTCTTTTAACATGGACAAGGGACTGATGACCAAGCAGTTTGGTCCCTCCCCCCCCCCCCCCCCCTCCCCCTTCCCTTCTTTTAAACCAACCAGTCAACCAGACATCAGTCGTGTGTGTGTGTGTGTGTGTGTGCGCGTGTGTGTGATCTATTTCTGACAAAGGCCTCATTGCCCAAAAGCGTATTATGTGGTAGTCTTTTTGTTATGCTGTCTGTGACTCAGCATCTGTGCTGTATGGTGAGTAGCAACTTTCCTTTCAATAATGTTGATACATCAGGTAAAGTTTGTTTAAAACTAGAAAGTACCTTTAGAATTAACTAGGATGTTCCACCTGTGTACAGAATTACGTATAAAATTCTTTCTTTTGATTGTTAGCATTGGGCTAAATCCTGCTGGAATTGGCCCCTATCGCTAGCTACCTTCTGTGAGTGTGTGGATCTAGGGTGATGGAAAGGGGGTGAAATAAAGGATGAGTTTTTTGTCATTGTCATGTCATTTTTGAAGCTATACCTGTGAAAACTGGTATTTGTTTTCTCAGTCATAAATAAAGAAATTCGTGTTTCACAATTTTTTGAAAATTTTACTGTATGGGGGTGAAATAGTGGTGAAAAAAATATCATTATTAAGGAACTACTAAAGAATTTTTAAAGTCATATCTATGAATAGTGGTATTTGGTTGCAAGTTAAAAAAAAAAGTGTTTCACTGTCTTTGGAAATTCAACACCTAAGAGGGTAAAACAGGATCCGACTGATTCACTGACTCATCATCGCCCAGCCTCAACCTTGAATTATAGAAACTTCCAAGTTTAAGAAGGGGTTGTCTGAAATTTGACTCCTAAGGGGGTGAAAGGCTTTTTGAAATTATATTGCTACTAAGGGAAGTTTGAAGCTAGAAGTAAAAAAAACTGGTGTTTGGTTTCTCAGTCAGGAAATAAAAAAATGTTTCAGCAAGGGTGTAAAATAGTGGGTGAAAATGAAAACAGTGAAAAATGATTATTTCTAACTCTGAAGTCAAATTTAAATTTTCACAGATTTATCTTTAAAAAAGTCTCATACCCTATTTCAATCCATTAGGGGTTCAATTTCTAAAAACATTGAAACACACATTTTTTTATTTGTAATTACACTATCCTTCCAAGTAGAAAGTCATGTCAAAACAAAAATGAAGT
This sequence comes from Schistocerca serialis cubense, assembly GCF_023864345.2. NCBI lineage: Eukaryota > Metazoa > Arthropoda > Insecta > Orthoptera > Acrididae > Schistocerca > Schistocerca serialis. The sequence continues at coordinate 169,854,903 of NC_064643.1, read as the reverse complement.
GCACAGTAAGAATCATTTGGAAACAAAATTTCAGCATTTTTGGAAATTCAGCCACTAAGGGACTAAAATAGGGAGTGAAAGTTTCTTTGTCAATTGATATTTGACTTCTTGGTTAGAAATTTTAGAAGAAAAAAAAAAACATGTGTCAGTATTTCTGGAGATTCAACTCCTAAGGGAATGCAACAGAGAATGAAAATTTTGCAGAAAATATTTTATTACAAAAAAAAAATAATAATAATTTAAAGCTAAATTTACAAAATTTGGTGTTTCATGTCCTGGTTAGATATAAAGAAATATCTGTTAGGGGATGAAAGTTGCTATGGAAATATCTCCACAAGAACATAAAAGGCATCATTAACAAAAACTTTGGACTCCAGCCACCAGAATAGCTTTTAGGCAAGAAGTACATTCGGAACAGACCATCCTTATATGGCCATAATTAGCGTGAAAAGTATTGAAGGTGTTGCAATTTGTGAACAACATAAAAATTCAATTAAATGAAAACAAAAATAATCTCTGCAGGCCATAAAGTCTATGCGAGCAAAGCAGAAGGTGCTACGTTGGCATTATATACATGCATTGGCTTCATTGCAGTAACCTTAGTTTGATGCTACTGTGAGAACAACACAGCCAGTTGTAGTAATGAAATACAGGAGGACTGTTCTGTTTATGTAGCTTTTGTGGTTTTATTGACTTTAAAATATTGGGGCTATTGCTCTGTTTGTGGATGTTAGTTCTGCTGTACACTGCACTTTGTGTATTAAAACTGATGTTCTTAGCTTACTTTCTCATAGCTTAAAAATTGGGAGAAGAAGCAACCTTCATTTCAGTTATCACAAATTGCTTTATAACCTGTTTTGATATTACAGGCCGTCAGGGTGATACTGTAGGAGCACTCTCTCTCTGGACATCGGCTCAGGAAGCAAACATCATTCCAGAACCAAAATTTCTAATTAAATTGGCATCATTACTTAAAAGCCACAAATGTGAAGTGCCATTTACAGTTCCAACAGCCGAAGAGAATATTCATGAAAGATAGACATGTGTGTATGTTAATAGTTATCAGCATTTTGTATATAATGTGCAGTGAAAATTTTAATAAACAAAGATTTTTTCCTGTAAATGTAATTTTTCTTGTTTTCTATTGCATGTTTCGAAGTATTGTTAACTGTAAAGTGTGTGTGTTTGTGTGTCTGTTTTTGGTTCCCCCCCTCCCCCCATACAATCTGTCTGTCTCTCATAAGCATTTTGATTTGTGTACTTTATTTTTTTATACTCAGTGAAACATAGGCCTAAAAGTGTCTCTCTTCGTTCTTTCTTTCTTCTTCTTCATTGTTTTAGAGGCTGTTATCAGATACCCATGGTGCCACACGGAATTAAAACTCTTGTCTGCATCAACATTTACATCTGCCGCTTCTTCCCACTCCTTTCACATATGTGCTTGCAACGTAACCCTTATTTATCTGTGCTAATTTGCCCTCTGTAGCTGCACCTTTGTCGAATCTGGCTGAAATGTGATTGTCTCAAGTAAGCTTTTTCTATTGATAAAGTCCACACAAGGCTTATAGTTCAAATACGTTAATGGCTCTTTGATATTGAACCACTTGCAGTTTATGGCCAGATTGACTCTCATTTAACATAATTTATGCACAGATAAATGGTTAGTCACATACTACACTCTGTTGATGTCCTATATCATGATTGTTCCAGTGCAGTTACCTAACATAGATGTACTGATTCACGATAATTAATGTGTGGCAAGTAAATCATTAACACATTCACTATTAACACTGTCCTTCCACATAGATAGTCATATCAAAATGCATAGTGCATAGTAAATATCATTTGGAAACGACACCGTTCACTGACGAGCACTATTGTTACAGTTTGCAGAATGCAAACAATATTGAGCATTAACACAGTTCATGAGATTAATTGCACTTTCACAGTCACTGTTTAAAAACAGTCACTGAATTACAGAACGATCTCCCAGATCAAAAATTTAGATAAAACTCTGCACGTTGTGGAAGTTGTAATTTGTGCTAACTTGTCTTCAGTACATTTTACACTAGAGGTGACTCTAGAAGTCTGTCGAGGGAGGGAGGGGGGGGGGGGGGGCTAATGGACGGAGGGGTTAGGGGAAGGAGAGTTGGGGTCCTCGACCGACAAACTGGTAAAATTTGATGTTGCTTAAAGTAGTTTTTGGTAATTGTTTTGGAGTTCAGGATAAAAAAAGAAACTTATTTTAACATGGGAGATTTTATAAATTACATAAACCATAAAAAAGGTCAAATTAAAACAAATAAGTTTTCATTATTTTTCTCTATACATAAGATGATATAAATGTAAAACCTTGAACTTGACATGAATATAAAAATAATTCTGCAACAAAATTCACTGGATATTTCAGTCCTCTGCCCTATTTGTCATGCTCATTCGTCTCTGTTTCTTTTTACTGAATATGCCAATGATACATTCAATGTCCATATCTCTTTCTTTATGGATATTTGCAAGAGTCAATCTGTTTAGTCTCACCTGCCCCATTGTGTTACGCAAATAAGTCTTTACTCGTATCAAAGTAGAGAAGCTTCATTCAGAAAAGCTTGTGGTGACCGGAATAGTCCCAAATATTTGAAGTAAAACAGATTTGGGAGAAACTGCTTGTCACAGTTCTTCAAAGCTTCAGTTGCTGTTTCAGGTCGTCTACTTTCATCAGTCCACTTTTTCTTCCATAGTTTCAGCTCTCCTTTCATTAAAAGCGAAGAACTCCCGAAAAACTGTTCATATTTCTCGGATGCCTGGATCACTTCATCCTCACTGTATTTAAAACAGTATGCAGGAATAAGACCTTCAAGTGGTACTATGGTGTGAAAATCTTGGGCGTTGACAGCACTGCAACGCGTCTACAGAACTTGTGTGCGCCCGGGAAAATAATACGATTCGACCCAGGTGTTCGGTGATTTCGAAGTTTTTGTCTGGGGTCAGCAATTTAAGTGTTTGTAGGCATACCCAGCATATTTAGCTTCCTTGATTGTTGTAAGTGTTACACTGATATACATTCAATGTATATTAATGAATAATAAGACACCTGCTTTAAGTTAAATGATATTTATTTGTTTAGATAGTAAGCTATTTGCCGCTTTTATTCTTTTGTTAAAATGTGTGAAATACATTGCAACCTATATTGCTACATAATTATAAAAAATGATTGAATATGTGGAAGTAATATATTCACTGCTTTGTGAAATCATTTTATCCAGTGTAACACAGTACTCCATTGGGCGGGAAGGAGGGGGGGGGGGGGGCTATAGCCCATCCCCCTCCTCATGCCACCGCCCCTGTTTTACAGTAATTTTGGGCACAGATCTTGCTCATATCCTAACCTTCTGCAGGCTGACTAGAGTGGCTTCCAGCAACCTCTCTTTTATAAGACTGCAATAATTAAAACTGCTTTCAGTTATTGCTGTCCACTGTCTTTTTTATGAGCTACAATTGAAAGTTTCTGTTTCTGAATAACTGAATAGTAAAATAAAATGTGTTTGACTGAGGACTTTTAGATAAAACAATAATTTCTGTTGGTTCATGCTGTCTAGTTTGCTAAAATATGTGATTCCACTTCAGTGACAATGCGTATAAGAATGCTAATTGCACTGAAACTAAATGAGTGCACTAGCTATATACTGTAGATACTTCACCTATTTATATATCTTTCATCTCCCTTATATGAAACTTAGCAGTTGGGTATATGTTTTTATAGGTACAGTGATAACTAAGTTTTATATTACAGGTATTTTGTAATCAGCACAATTTCTAGATAATGTAATTACACTTTTGAGTTCCAGTTAAATGGATGTAAGGGATAATAAAGTTAAGTTGGCAAAACCTTGATTGAATAGCGAAAATTTTGGGTACCGTGGCACATGCCATAAATATAAGACTATTGAAGATAATTGCAAAAAAGGGGGGGTGGGGGTCATAATAGCTGAAAGAATCAGCCTGCTTTGTCACAGACTGTGGAGAGAATAACTGCTTTAAATGAGTGCATGCAATTAGTCTAATCTTGTTTTAGGAATCCATATGGGAGTGATACTTACATGGTTGTAATCTATTCTAAGATTCATCTCTTAAAGTTGGTTCCTGAAACTTGATGAGTTGGCTTCATGTGGTATTTGCATCTATCTTAAAGTGCCAGTTCAGTTTCTGCAGCACCTTCCAAGATGCTCTTTCAGAGGTCAGACAAACCTTTGACAATTTGTTCTACCTTTCTTTGTATATTTTCTATATCCCTGTTAGTCCTATCAGTACTAATCCCAAACACTTGAGCAGTATTCTAGGATGGCTCGCATGAGTGTTTTGTAAGCAATCTCCTTTGTAAACTGATTGCATTTTCCTAATATTCTACCAATGAACCAAAGTCTGCCACCCGCTTTACCTATGACTGAGCCTATATGATCATTCGATTTCATATCCTCAAAATTATTACAGACTTGTAGTTATGTGAGTTGACAAATTCCAATTGTGACTCATTGATATTGCAATCAAAGAATACTATGTATGTGATGTACACAATTTTGCAATTTTGAACATTTGAAGCCAGCTGTGAACCTTTTCAGCACTTTGAAATCTTATTGAGATCAGACTGAATATTTGTGCAGCTTTTTTCAGACAGTACTTCATTATAGGTAACGATATCATCTGCAAAACGTCTGAGGTTCCTGCTAATATAGTCTGCAAGGTCATTTACATACACATGAGCAGCAAGGACCTCAACACACTTCCATGGAGAACATCTGATTTTACTTCTACCCTCTATCCAAGATAACAGTGTGTGTCCTTTGTATCAAGAAATTCTCAATCAGTCAAAAATTTCACTTGATTATCCATAGGCTCTTACAGCCATCAGTAAATACTGATGAGACAATAAGTCATACAGTTTTTGAGAGTCAAGAAATATTTCATCTACCAACTGTCTTTATTTAAGGCTTTAAAGACATCACATGAGAGAAATGCGAGTTGTATTTCCCTCAACCAATATTTTTAGAATTCATGGTGGTTGACATGGAGAAGGTCATTCTGTTCGAGATATCTTGTTACATTTGAGATCAGAATATGTTCTAAATACAGCAAATAAATGTCAAGGATATTGGACATTAGTTTTGTGGATCACTTTTGCTACAATTATCTTGATCATATTGAGCCCACAGCTGACATTAATGCTATTGATTAATGAAAACCATCTATGTTGTGTTCTTACACATTTACTGTGTTACAACCACTTTTGCTTCTTTGAAAATGTGCAGGTTGCCTGCAGTTAAACAAAACAGGACATTAGGCTAAAGCTACAGCATTTTAGCTTCAGCCTAATGTCCTGTTTTGTTAAATAGGTGACTAGCACTGATAACAACCTTGTACCAAATGCTGAAGTCAAAACATAGACAGTCTGATTGTTGTATGTAATATTGAAGACAACATCCAAGAACACTGATCTAAACATTCTGCCAACCACTTGGCAAAAGTGTAATGAGCTGATACATCATACTGTACAAAGTAAACTGCCTACGTAGGGGCAGTCCTTGATAGAGGTAAACATGTAGACATAGTATTTGGCCTCTGTTGAGGGTGGTAGGCGACTGTGCAAGGGTAATCATTACAAGCAATGACTAAACATTAAGTACAGAACTGATATTAGTTTAATATTAGTTCTCTACTTGAGGTTTCATCATTCCTTGTGATGACAAATATTAGTTATACACTTAAGGTTCATCATTGCTTATAACAATTACGATCACATGGTAGACTATCCCATTCAACAGAGGCCAAATACTACGTTTACAAGTTTACCTATGTCAAGGACTGCCTCTGTGTAGGCAGTTTACTGCACGCAGCATGTCATATTGGCAATAGACATACAGCTAACATGGTTTTCATTAATCATTATGTTCTGCTACCATTTTTGTAGGTGGATGTCACTTCGGTTTTCTTCCTACCACCGGTCATGGTTTTTTGTTTCAGGGGTCTACAGTATATTACTGATAAAAGATGGGCTAACTCAACTGCAAATGTGGTATAGAATCTGGTGGGGATTCCATCAGGCCCTGCAGTTTTGTTCAGTTGTAGCGGTTTCACCACTACATTTGTTCAAAGTAAGGGTCATTTCACACTTGTCCGGCTGCCATGTAAACGGCTCTGGGTGCACGGCTGTTGCATAGGCACTTTTCACGTCAGTTGCTGTGTAAATATGTGGTAGCCTGCACTGACAATAACTGACAGGCAGTAGCTGCAGCACTGAGTCAGATGTTTCTAAAGTATGACGTAGAACTAAACAAATGGATCACAATAAATTAGTTCTGTAGGTGTACTTTTATGGTCGCCTGAAGATAAGAAGAAATAGGATCCAATGGCTTCATCCAATTAACATGAGAAGATGCGATGTTACGGCATTCTCTATATCTTTTGAGGACTGGAGAAATGATTGTGATAAATTTTTCAACTGCTTTAGAATGAGTATGAATACGTTTGACAACCCTCATGTAAGAATAAAGATTTCAGTCCAAAGCCACAACACATCCTTCAGAGAAGGTATCCAGCCTATGTGGATTTTGGCAGTCACTTTCAGGGAAAATGAAACATTTCAAATTTTATTGTATGTATTTCTATTTCTTATTCAAATGACTTTAATATATTGTATAGTATTATGTATTTGAAGATATTTAGAACCAAAGACATATGTATAAAATAAAACACTGTAACAGAAAAAATAGTAAATGCAAACTGGATGTATAAAGTGATGGGGTTTCAGAGTGGTCTGAGACAGTGGGAGGATGTGCAAAATGCCCCTGTGCAGTCTTGGTAATGGTATTTTAGGGATCATGGTGGCTATCCTGTGCTGAATGGTGTCCATGATACATGCTAGGATAAGCAGCCACACTTGCATTTACTGCCTATTTTACGTTTTTTTTTTTTTTTTTTCTTTTAATTTCAGAAACAATTTGTAACTTTCTCAACTGGAATTTCACTACTCTCCCATTGTCAAAACCATCAAAGGACAGAATTATCCCATTGAAAAATGACATATGCTGATCTGGCTTTTGCTTCAAAGCACCAATTAGTTCAAATTCAGCTGGTTCTGGTCTGCTTACCTCCATTTTAAGTGATTTTAGATTCTAAAATGTTTCAGCATTCTTCATGATGAAAACAGATAACAGCAAGTATAATGCCACACGGAATAACGCAAAAGCATTGGAGACTCCAGCAACAAACGTCAAATACTACCAGATTAGTAGCCTGTATTCCATTGATCACCTCAGTTTGCTATTGGCAGCAGGCGGTTGTGACCATAGGGTCTGCCGTTTCCCATAGCAGCAGCACAGCAGCCTTGTGTTACTTAGCCAGCTCCAGACAAGTATGAAACATCTCATAAAATGTACCTTCTGACAGCTGTGTACTGGCACTGTTTACACACTAACAGACAAGTATGAGATGACCCTAAAAGAAAATATTAGCTTTTTATAATATATGTTTCTCCGGTTACCTTCTTTGTTAAGGTAACTTTTCTTGACCATTTTGTGACCTCTATTCAATATATAAGATGATTTATAAAATATCTGCCTAATCACTCTAATTTGGAGTACAGCAAATATAATCCTCACACCTCCATTATTTCTACAACATAAAGCAGTCACAGTATGTTCATTTCACCCATACTTGCAACTTGCTCCTTATTTCTGCCATTTGTCGTCGTCATAAGCTGCTGGATTTCATCTGACACTATCAGAACTAATACTAACTGGAGAAATTACTGAATATGTTCTGCTTGATGCTTTTGTCTTTTGAAAACTGTATGTAAATGGAACAGTGGTATTTATAATCTAATCTATATAGGCCTGTGACTCCACCACAAAATTATATTGAAATGTAGAGGTATGACACATGGTGCAGGAAGTAGTATCAGCTGACACTCAACATAAATGTAATTTGTTATACATAAATAGGTGTAATAATCCATTACTGTTGAATAATATGTCACTGAGATCAATGGAAAAAATCAACTTATAAATGTCTAAGAGCACCTATCCCTAGTGATAAAAAAGTACATAAAACTAGTATGAAATGCAGAGGCTAACTCAGTTCCTTGAAAGAATCCGAAGAAAATGTTACTCACACATAAGAGGATAGCTCATGATAACCTCATTAAATTTATTCTTTAGTGTTTCTCATTGGTCTGAGGCCATTAGCATGCAGGATTAATAGAACAGAACCAAATAAGAGCAGCATATTTTGTCACAGGGTCTTTTAGCAAGGATTTGAGTGTCACAGAAATGTTTATCCAATCTCAATAACAAATGCTACAATAGAACTGGTGTGGATCATAGAGAGGCTTATCACTGAATTTCACGGGGTGTATGCTCCAAAAAGAGTCAAGTATTATATTGCTTCCTCCCATGTATGTCTGATAACAGTGAACGAGACAGTAAAACTGGAGAAATTTGGGCTCATACATAGGATTAAATGCAGATGGTTTTTGTGAAGGACCCTCTTCTGCACACTTCACACAGACTCAGTTGAAGCAGTTATTCTCCCCACAGTCAGTGACAAATCTGGTGGATTCTTTCCAGCTGTTATGTTTTTCTTCCTCCTCCACCTTTTCCAGACTAATTATTGTGCACTTAGTTACCCTTGATGCCTCCCATCTGCGACCTGTATTATGTAGGGTGCTTGGTCCTGCAACATATGCTACAGGGTGCACACATCATCTCAGATGCAAATATCATTTTATGTCTTTCAGTTTTACACAGACACATAGCAAGCATGCCAAGAGCAGTCAGTCTGTGACTAGTCACCTGTGGTATAACACTACAGACAGTGTTGTTGCTATCAAAGCTAGCAATAGGAAATAAACGGCAGTTATGTTAAATATCTAAGGAAGCAGCATGTTATTACAAACAAACCTGTGACCATTCATGCTACCTTTCTTTGTATATTTTCAGTTTCATTGTTAGTCGTATTTGTACTGATCCCAAACACTTGAGCAGTATTCTAGGATGGCTCACGTGAGTGTTTAGTAAGCAATCTCCTTTGTAAAGTGATTGTATTTCGCTAATATTCTACCAATGAACCATAGTCTGCCACCTGCTTTTCCTACAACTGAGCCTATATGATCATTCCCTTTTTTCAAGGTAATGGCTTTCCTTCTAATTTACTAGATAACATCAGCCGGGTGTAAGTACAAATATTATCAAGCAGTTCATTGATAACACGGGATGTTTCTTTGATTTGTTTGCCTTTTGCTGACAAATACCTCGACACATTTCACATTTCTGAAGACTGTCCTCCTAAATGGGATCATCAGAACATAATGAATGAATGAATGAATAGTGTTCTACAAGCACACCTATGGCCTTCAAGAATGTCTATCACATTAGTGAAAGCGGATTCTGTATTGGTACAGTGAGTCATGGAATTTATTGCCATAACAGAAACGTTGCAGATGTGCTGTCCTGTGCACAAGGCCTCCAGCAGTCAACGGCTGTTGCTTGGGCTAGTTTTAGGATACATCTTTCAGCAGAAACAACCTTCAGCAGTTTAAACATAATAGTTCTGCAAGCTAACAATGACCTTACTGATTGAACAATGGAAGAAGTGTAGTGTTAGTAGCCATAGAAGCAATAGTACTAGTAACTGGGTAATGAGTTAAGTGGCCAGTAGTAGTTTTATAGTGGTAGCTTAGGAGCAGAACATGACTTTCACCAGATCCGCTCTTCTGGTCACTGGGGCACCACCCGAATTGAGTTCACATTGAACTGCTCATGAAACATTGTCCACAAAATGCTTCACAACAATTGGCTCCACAGGGCCCTGGGACCAATGGCACATAGATCAAATGAGGTCTTTTCTGAATTATATGTAGTTGGTTGTGATCACTAACTTTAAAAGTTTCCATATGTCAGTTAGAGTTCATGCCAGCTGAGTCTACCAACTGGATGTTGTTCATCAGTTTTACACTGAGGGGCTTCCAAGGTCTGTCATGACGGACAGTGGCACACAGTTCCCATCAACCCTGTTCATAGAGTTTTGTGCATGCCAGGGCTTCGAGCATCTTTCCACCATTCTGTTCCAGAACAAATGGAACTGATGTTAAGATCTGAATGAAGAAGACAATGCAAACCATTTCAACACGAGAAATTCTCGCACTCTTTTGTAGTAGCTTTAGATAAATGCCAGGCACTAGGAAGAGCTCATTCGAGAGGTATTATAGTCGCCAGCCATACACTCTACTTCATCTGCTGATTCCGTGGCTGCACTCAAAGCCACACTTCTGACACCATTGAGCACTGTCCTTTGGCAGACATCTGCGTTGAGTGGCTGCCACAGATATCAAGTCCTCACATGTATTGCTTGTACTTGGCCATGGCTGATATTTCTCATCTCCACAGAACAAGTTTCACCCCTTACAACATCAGGTGTGTCACACCCTTTCAATCTCTACCCCAGACCTTAACAACAAGGCCTCTAGACCCACGGCCACCTTTTTACTGCCATTGCTCCATGTCATCAGTCTTTACCTCCTCTGGCCACATCCGTCATAGAGATGGCACCCTTTCCTGAAGAGCTGCCTTTAATTGCCATCAGCCTCACCCTTGTTGGCATCGCCACAAGTTGGATGTTACCTACATTATGTGCCAGTTTGAAGAGTAAGAGATCTACTATCAGGCAATGAGACTGTTGATGAGGTTAAGATTGATAGCAACAAGGTTGGCTGCTGTGTTATGACATGGGTGATGCCATGTGCAACCACATCTTTCAAGAGCGGTGGTGTCCCACCCGTAGCACCGGGTTACAAGCAATTATTAGTGTGGTCCAATAGGTGAGCATCTCTCACACAATTGATAAAAAAGAAAATCCATAAAATTTCGTTTACAATAAATACCATTTATAATAAATTGAAAAATAATCCTAAATACAGGATGAAATACACACGATTGATTTTCTATTTGATGCACGAATTTGAAATAAATGTCAGGATTTTTTGAAAGAAAAATCTAAATTTTTGTATTTAAGTGACACCTTTTAAAAACAGTGTAGACATGTTTTCAGAAGTTTTTCAGATGGAATGCTTAGAGTTGCAGTCTGATGTCCAACTAAAAGAAAAATTTGATTGTGCATCTTTGTTTGGCTTTTACTAATCATACCTGCCCAGAGACAAATATCCCTTGCTGCTCAGTCATGTGTTACATATGTTATCTTTGGAAGCACATACATTTGTGAACAGCTATTTTCAAGAGTAAAGGACACAGAGTGTAAAAATAGAACCAAAATCACAGACGAACACCTTCACAATATCCTGAGAATTGCAGCCACTTCCATCAAACCTGATATTGACACAACAATTTCCCAAATTCAGTGCCATACATTGTATTAATTCTATGATTTGTATAATTATTAATGAAATCTCATATATAAAATGTCAGATTGTTGTTTTTGAAATTTAGACTTCTTAAAACGATATTTTCATGATATTCTGAGCATTTTAAAAGTGTGAATAGAATGTTTGTTTTATATCGCTTCAACCACAGCAAAAATTCTGTCGTACCACATCTCAAACTCTGCAGTTATGATTTTTTGTCAAGGTTTGTCAGGACACCATGTGGTATGACACAGTGGTAGAGAACTATTGTGTCCTGTGTGCAGTGTAATGGTGTGGCAACTTGTCTGGGAAGTTGGGAATTGTCATGGAAATTGAATTTACTGGAAAAGTTGAGGAAGTATCAAGGTGAGTGAAACTCTTCATTGACAAAAGAAATGTTCTGAATCATTTTTGTTACATATCATTCTGAGATTCTGCTTTGGGAACAATCAATTCTTGAACAGTATAAGGAAAGGTAAAGAAAGGCATTAAGTAGTTGTAACACTTGCTACTCAGTCACAGATATCTTTGGTGTGCTCACCAACCCCAGGATCTTCTGTTGTTGTCCATAGGTTCCTGAAGTCCAGGTAGTCATACTACTGCATGGTTGAGGTGTGACAGAGTGTGAAAGTAGTGTGAGAATTTGTCATGTAGCTGTGAATATTTTCAGTCACACAAAAACAACTTTCCCAAATCAACAGTGACCATAGTGTGAAGTGTGTCTGGCTTGAAACATGGTGCATCTTTGGCATACAAGTCTACTGATGTTACATTCCAGTGACAGTAGTTCAAAGTGTGTTCCGGGGCTTCTCATATACTTCAGGTTATCACGCACTGATGCAAATTGGCATGGAATGGTGACAAATGACTGTAACAAGAAATTTCCAAGGGTGAAAAGGCTTGTGGAATTGTTGTAGAAGTGGTCAGTACTATATCTCATGTAGGATGTTTATTCTTAAAACTAAAAAAGCATTTATTGTTGAATGTTTTAGCAGCTACTAAATGTTCAGTAAAATAATATCTGTTCATTACATGAACAGTATACACAGTTGCACACTTCCTTAGCTTCTGTTTCATGTATTTTTGAAGGACTGTCACAGTACTTTGTTTCTCAATTCTAAATTAGCAGTTTTGAATATTGTTATATATTCATTAACTTTGAATGCTAATTTTTCATGATTGCATTTAGTTGTAAATAATTTCAAAATGAAGCGTAGTCTTATGAAAAAGTGCTAAACAAATCCTGTAGTAATCTTCATTCAGTTATTTTAAAATTCCTATTGTGTATGCAGTGGTTTGATCTGCATTTGATATTCACTGAATTTCGGTAAGACTATTTCTCAGAGGTTACAAATTTTCATGAACTTTGTTTGTGGTGTGTATGTTTAAGTTCCATCTCGCAGGAAATGGACGTATCATGCTGAAATCCACGTACTTCTTGAGAAAGCACACACAAACTGCATTGATCTTGAGGAGAATGCTGCAATAGCCAGAATGTTAGAGAAAAATATTCTTGTATTTCATGTAATACTTGCTGCATATCTAACTATTACACTGATGTGCATAACAGTGAATGAATGAAATGTGCATTACTATAAACTGTTTCGATTTTTGCTTGAACTACTGCTTTTTTGCCTTTCGTGACATTTGTATCATAGAGTGTCTAAGACTCTGAGCTTTCAGTTTTTGACCGGTTCCTTGAAGGATAATGTCCAGTTGTTCTAAAATATGTTTTGATATTCCATCTGCAGTTTGAGGTATAATAATGATTCCCCAAACACACACAAATATTTCTCCATTTGATACAGTACATACCATAGAACAAGAGCCATTTAAGCATGTTCCAACATTTCTGTTGTGTTATCAGCCATCAGAGCTAGAAAGGAAGTTTTTCTATAACTGATTGCTGAAAAGTAATGCCTCTGACTTTTTTATGTGAAAACTTTTAAACTTTAAACAAAGCAAATGTCATTAACATTTCTAGTAAAACACCTATGAGATCCAAAATACATTAATATATGCATCGCACAGGTGAGTGTATTAGGCCCAGTCTTGATTTCCCACAGCGTGTTGGATGCGGAGAAAAAATACAGTTTGCTGATGACAGCATAAGCAATCGCAGCTAAATCTCCAACACAGTTGACAGAAAAGGCTAATGGCGCTCTCAAAGGTGTCCCCCAACTAGTCACACTGAAAGATAAAGTAATTCTAAATGTAAAGAAAACTAATTCTGTGTACTTCCAGCTCAATAAAAAACACAGCGACGCTAGATTAAAAATTAATGTGATGTATTGGAATGTGTAAAGACAGCAAATTCTTGGGGCTGAATGTAGGCTGTCAACTGAATTAGGCAGAACATGTAAAAGCTTTGGCAAAGAAACTATCCACAGCATGTTATGCTTTGCAAATACCTGCACCAATCTGCAATATTCCTTTCCTTAAAGTGACCCATTTTGAATATATATATTCAATCCTCAGTTACAAAATCATATTTTGGGAAACAACTGCTGGGAACATTCAGACTGTCTTCCAGGTACAGAAAAGGGCTGTACAGATAACAACAAACAGTAGCAGTGGAGCTCATTGTATTGGTTCGTTCAAAAAGCTGTAAATTCCAACAGGCTCATATGAATACACTGTCCAGATTATAATGTACATAAGGAAAAAAAATATTAATGTTTATACTATGAATAGCTCAATACATGACCATGAGACTAGATCCAGTCATGACATATATCTAAAACTGGAGAGGCGAGTCAAAAGCACAGAACAGTATGCTGTATAATGGTGTAAAACTGCACAACAGGCTGCCATAGGAAATTAAAGGTGTAGATGAACTTCATACCTTTAGCCAAAAGCTAAAAACATATTTATTAATTAAAAGTTGTTACACTATAAATGAATTTTTAGAATAATGACAGTCACTTAATATTTGTGAGCCCCCCCATACATTAAGCAACACTATATCACATAATTAACTATAAAAACCATAACAGTTGTAAGAATCCATGTATGTTTATTTAATAAGGAACATTGTACCAACAACTGACAACATCCATACAGTTTGTATTGCTCTGCAGATGAATAAATATATCAATCAATTCTACATCTTTATCCTTTATATCTACATATTTGCAGCCCTCTGGCACTAGAGGGCTCCAAATTGTAGCATGTAACATAGAGGTGTGTAATGTTAACTATGTCAGTGCATGAGAAACAGAGTGCTGTAACTTAGTTTGAGGTTGAGTTCACCCACACATGGAGAAGTAGCTACAAAAAAGTTCCGATTCCAACCTTGTTATAAACCTGTGTAATATCGACTTTTAAATTATATTCTTGAAAGAAAAACACCTGATTACACTTCCTGTGTCTGAGAGTTGGGGGGAGGGGCAAAAGGGGGCACTTGCACCCTCCTGGAATCTGGGTGCAGTCTTCTTATACACTAGGGAATTCTCTCGGATTTCTAACAGTCATTGTCTGTGACTCCACTGAACTGCTGATTAACATTGCCGACCATGATGAGAAATACTGCAGCTTTAGTAATCATTACATATATTTAGTTTTCTTAGGTGTTACTCTATTCACAAAAAAACTGATTCCTAGGCACAGTACGGCTTTGTGCTGATCTACAGTCAAAATACATACAAACCTTTAGAGAACCATGCCAAAATAATTCCTTCAATCTGTCGCTTCCTCATTCAGTTCTTACCGAGCTTTAGAAAGGATCTGATCTACCATACTGACACACCGATTCCATTGCCAATACCCAACACACGAACATTGTAGTAGTACAAGGGATAGGCAGAATATTGTGAACACCCATACATACTTGGGAATGGTTTATAAGGGGTTGGACCCCCATTTGCCCATAATACAGCTGCAAGTCTTTTTGGAATACTGGCATATACCGGTAATGATTACATAGTCTCCAGTGGAATGTTATGCCACTCTTTGATCAGAATGTCTTCAAACTCCTATAATGACGAGGGAAGTGGAAATCTGCTCTGGATTCTGTGCTCCAATGCCGCCCACAAGAGTGATAATGTTAAAGTCCAGGGTCTGTGCTCGTCAGGGAAGACGTGGCAGGAAGTTGCATGCTCCTCATACCAAGATTGTACTGACCTGGCTGTGTGGATGTGTCCATTATCGTCCTGAAATATAGCATAATTGTTGGAGAACAACATTTGAATCATGGGGTGCACCTGATCACCTAAAAGGTTCATATAATCGTTGGCTGTAACACGGGCTTTGAGAGTAATGATGGGACCAGCAGAGTACCATGATATGGCTGCCCACACCATCACACTTCCACCTCCATGCTTAACCGTTGGAATCAAGCAATCAGCTTCTTTTGGCATTCTCCAGATGTAAACCTGCCCCGATATTGGAAATAAATAAAATGTTGACTCCTCAGACCATATGATGTGTCTTCACTGATCAGCCATCCAGGATTTATGCTCGTAACACCATGTTTTAAGCTTCTTTGCGTTGGTTATCGACACTAATGGTTTCAGTATAGCAGCTCGTACATGAGCATTTACTATATGGAGTAGACTTGGCCACTGTTTCTATGTTTCGATACAGTGTATCGATATGTGGAACTGTTTCATTGTTTCGGAACGGCTGTGGTTCACTGTTTCGAAACAGTGGTGTTTCATTCCGCCCCTGTCTCGGATATCCGGACCAGATTCGATCTCGAGCCAGACACAGAAACTGTATCGTTGTTTCAAAATAAGGCTGTTTCAGTCCACCTGTGCTTGGAACGGACTGATTGTATCGAAACAGTGATGTTTTATTCCGCTCTGTGTCGGCCGAGAGAAACACAACATACCACTTCCAGAAACACTTTCAAGAGTCTCGAAATCGTTTTGACAAGCAATAGCATGAAGCGTAAGATATCCGAAAATAAAGTTCGTTTCTAGATGACTGTCCTATTCCGAAATGGCGTAACATTTGCTTTATAAACATTAACCAAACAATAAAACAACGCATACTATTCACATTCAAAATAATAAATATGTGAAAATCATTCAGTTAAATTACATTCTTTTTTATAGCATACGTTTCTCTGTTCAAGTACAGTAATCATATTAAGAAACGCAAGTAAGCCTAGAACATTTTGAATAAAAAAAAGGCGTAGAGTGACAGTTATTATACATATACTTAAATTTAATGTAGGTATAATTGCAAGCAATCTGTTTGACATATCACTGATAGTGTAATGGTGAACGGGAAGGGCTGGGAAGCATGGTGAATTTATAGTTTCGCTTCGAAACACCTTGAAAGACAAAAATTTTTCTGTTATATTTTGTTATTTAATCGAATTATTTGGCATTATTTGTGAGTCTATAGTCACTGTGCCTATTATCCACAATGATTCCCTTTGTGTGCATGGGAATTAGCAGGATGGGTATATTCCCATACTTGCGGAATGTGGGAATCCCAGTACCATATCCGTTGTTTCTGCAGTTCGCTCCCACCTCCAGTTCCGTTCGTGGTGGTTCTTCTGTCTTCAGCTATGGCTGTCCTCAGCCGATTGAAAAGTATGAAAGTCACACGACACGAAAGCAGCGCATTTGCTGCATGAAATACGAAACTGCCAAGACGCCTAAGTGATAGTTTCATACTTTCTGCGATATGATTAGCGCTCTCGCACCTCATTTGTGTTTATATGGACATACCTATACAGTAGACATTCAAGATGATAAAATGTCTAGGTTTATTAGATTACAAAACACAAACTGTTTCGAAACAGCGTATCGAAACATTACATTGTACTGTTTCATTTGTTTCGAAACAGTTACGTGTTTCAGTTTGCCCATCTCTAATATGGAGTTCTCGGCACACAGTGTCGATAGTTACGGGTCTCCAAGATGGCTATTGAGCTCTGCAGTCACTTCAGTTGCCGTAGTTTTGTGTTGTTTTGACACAATTCGTGTTAGTGTACGACTGTCTCTGCAATTTGGTTTTGATTTGCGCCCACTATTACGTTTACACAGTGATGCCTTTACATGTTTTGTGTAAGCTGTCACGACTGTTGAAACAGTTGCTCTTGAAACATTCAATTAGTTGGCTGTCTTGGTTACTGATGCTCCCAACAATCTGCCATCTTTGGAACTCTGTTAGGTCTTTCATTGCACGCAGACCTCGGCCTCTGAATCCAAATAGGGAGTGTGCACTAATCGTAAACAACCTGCACTGATGCCTACATACTGAACATGCACAGTCCAGCGCGACACGTGTCTTACCTGCGATGTTGACCGTGAAACACAACCATCCCATTACTATCACTGTTCACATTATTTTGTCTATCCCCTGTATATGTGCCACTCATCCGTACTCATTTCCCATAAAAGCGCCACTCCCCTTGATGCATGTCGGAATCACAACAGTAGCTTACCGTTTGTCGAAAAAGATAACTCGTAATTCCGCATTTTTATTTCACGGCAGGTCTACTGCAGCACACTCGGAACAACACAGCCATGTTATGTTGTAGGTGTGTATACGTCTAGACTTAGTCCCACATACGTCAAAAAAAATTGTAATGCCACTTTCTGCGCTAGAAGAGAATGGAAAAAATGTGCTGTCTAAGATTGGGACCTTCTCAAAGTCTATGGATGCAACAACAGTGCCACCTGCAGTCAGAGAGCTACCAATTCTGCATTCCAGTTGCCGTGCCGCAAAATAAACTGGAGAGACGAGATGTTCCAGACTGTTAACAGTTGAGTGTTTCGACTCTTACGACTACGATTTTGGGAGCTTTCCCACTAACCGCACATTAATACTGAACTTAGTGAACTACAGTTCATCTTACCAACCCAAAAATATGTATCTTTCGAAACACATTTTGTTCAACTTCATTTATACTTCTCGACGCCAAAAAAAAGAAGTCATGAAAGGAATGCAGTAAATCCATCAACATGAACAAATGGGAAGTTTTAAAAGCATAGGAAGTATTATAGACAACATCAAAGTTGAATAAGCCTGTTTCAAAGTTTATTCCTTGTTTTGTTTATTTCGAGAGGCATTAATAAGATATTTTTGTTGATATCAAACAGGATTTTCGCAATTCTTCCTGACATTTTTTTTTATTTCAATTTTTTTATTTTCAGTTTCATGCGAGTATGAGTAAATTATTTTTGCGACATTTTCTAGTATTATTTCTTAACCCGTTGGATACATTGGATTTAATCGTATAAGGATGTAATTTCAGACCGTTGAATCATGAGGTGGCATCCAGATTCATACTGACAATATAAAAAGACGTATTTTACATTTACTTCTGAAATAATTTACTGTTTTGTAACCAAATTAATCTATCCTAAAAATACTAAGTAGATAACCATCATTATTTTGAGATGCGGTAAGTATTGCGTACTTCTAGTCATTTTAGTTCTTGGGACACGAAACGTTTTCAAACTCATAGAATCACTTATTACCAAGATCGGCAAGTTTGTATTATTGACCCCTCATATAAAAATTTCTGCGAACACCTATGAGTGACGCTATTAACAAAATGAATCAGGAAAATGTGTACTGTTAATAATGTTTGTTGTATTTAAAACTCCTTAAAAGTTTTCACACAAAAATTTGGAGGCATTACATTTCAGCATGCCATCATTAATTTCCGTCCTTAACTCCTTTGTACCAGGTAATCAAGTATCTTATTCCCAATCGTCATAGAAACGCCCTCGAAGATTGCACTAGTTTCTAAGTGATTCTTCAAATCTGAATCTAATTTAGATGTAAAAATTACTAATCCTCTAAATATCCCTGAATTTTCTGAATCATCGTTTTCGTCGTGCTCACATAAGGGAGATTCAGAGTTCCCACGAAAATGTAATCTATTTTTTCGAACAGTATTTCACGGTTATTTCTGATATCTATATTATGCACGCTGATTGAAGGTCTGTATGGCGTACTAAGTTTCTCCGTAAGACCTACGGGTCATACAAGTGACGGTGAAACTACAACGTGCCTTACGGTTTTTTCTTTCATTTTGTTTATATTTATAAAACCAGTTTTTTCTACGTTACATCATCTCTATACAGCAAACACGGGCAAGACTTTTTTCACTTCACAGGCGCAAAGCCAACCTTTCCGTTCGAGCCATTCAGAATTAAAGCTACGAATATATTGCGCTTGTTGTTGTCTATGCCTGGCGAAGATACTAGGATTTAGGTGTTGAACAACCCCTTTCGTAACTGTAACTTTCTCATACAGAGGCAGTTGTGAAATTGAAGCTGTTGAAGTTCGGGTACAGTCACAGAACTTCTTTCTTGAGGATGCATGGCGATAGTTTAAGTTTTCTGAAAAAAAAAAACACCCGAATCAAATAGAATTGTTGGAAACAGTATAGTAGACTACTATACTATACTACCACTTTATATCATTCAAGAAAATGGTACACGGTTAAGCATAACAGGCGGAGTAAACAAACAGCTACTTTCCAACACGTTTTTGGAACTGTGAAGGTCACAGTTCCATAGAAAGATTTTTTTCATAAACTGAAAGGCTCACTGCTGTCAGTATGCTTAAGAATTGTATATCGTACAAGTATACAGAAAGAAATAAAGTAAAAAGATTCGTTACATTAAATGTTAAGAACAACAAAAACGGTAAAAAGAAGGTGCTGCAGTTCCACATTGTACGTGAGCCGCCACTGCTGCCAGCGTACCAAGTTAAAACTGAGCTACAAATAACGGCAGATTTCCGTTATTAATTCGCTAACAATGTTTGTTTCTCTTTGTGTGTCAAAGTTTTGTTAATGGTTGTCTTCAGTGAATTCTTGGCTGCGACCTATTTTTATGAACGCTATTCTCGCTAATGTGGAAGTTCATGGGTGTAATACGGAAATACTTTAATGATAACCTTTTTCTTTGTGTGTTATCATTGTTTACCCCCTCAGCTAATTAATTAATCAGTAAAGAACCCCTTGCAAACAGGGACGAATTCCATTGCCTTACGCAGTAAAGATTGAGACTGTGAATTATAATTAATTGGCCTTTAGCGGGAAAATGCTAAATACAGGATTTTGGCGTCCCGCGCAAAGTCCACACGGAATAATTTTTAACCCTCAGAGTCGGTAAACCGCATACTAAACGTGCCGGTTTGCAGCTCTAGGTTCAAATTCTCAGTTCTCTGAGGCAACTACGCTAAATTCCGCCCGCCAAACAAGAGTGGGGAATGTGGAACTCTCCTTCGCGACGCTGAGCGGCGCCACCAGTACATACACCGTACATCGACAGTAAATAGTTGAATTTTGATGAATAAACAGTTCAATGCAGCTATTGCACTGCAGAATGTGATTTGCAGACTAATTGCTTGTGTCAGTAGTTATTACAGCAGCCTCCAACTTTTGTCTGGAGGTCACAAGACATATATCTACTCGTCTGAATGACATAATTCTGCTTCATTATAAACCCTTTGGATCTACTTATATGTACGTTGTTAGGCGACACCTAACAATAAGTTCTGTCACGGTCGCCATATGTGACTCATTTTTTGGAGGGCATAATCGCCCAATAATGTGTAGTCAAACAATGCGGTACATGCACGATAAAATAATTTCCATGGCCCGTGGAGTGTTAAACGATGGTTAACGTGCAACATAGTCGTTATTGACAATTCGGAATTGCCATGGCGACAACCATTTCGGGACGCACGTACAGATGGCAAGTGCAACACAAACCATTTGGTGTTTCTCGAGTGAACCTCGCGCTATGTACTTTGAAGAAATTATCACAGTGGTACAAGAAACGCCGTAAGTTTGGCAATCTAGTTATTCTCAGTATAAAAATAAGTCGACTGTAAGAACGGTATGGACTGCAATAGCAATGAAGCTAATATTGACGGCAAAAATTTTTTTTTATTATGTCATTCTGTTCTGACAAAAGTAGAACAACTTTTCTTGCCACTAATGATTGTAGACGCAGTTGTGTAATACTATTACCCTATAAAATAAAATCTGAAGGAAAAGAATGTTAAATTCGCCTTTACTTTCAAGGTACTGGCAATATAGTTGATTGGCAGTTGGTGCAGGGTACTCTCGAGTGTGCATCAATATTTTTCAAAATGTAATCAAATGTAGAGACAGCCATTCTCAGGCACTCATGGAATTCACCAAGATCTGATTGTATACTCTCTTACAATGATTTAAACTCTCCAAATAATTCTCTCCCTTTTACTAGAATACTTGGACCTTTCCTTACACGAATAAGTTGGCTTTCAGAAATGTATTTTCTTCCAACCCCCCCTCCCGTCCCCCCACCCCCCGACTTCCATTAACCATGGGCCTTACCGTTGGTGGGGAGGCTTGCGTGCCTAAGCGATACAGATAGCCGTACTGTAGGTGCAACCACAATGGAGGGGTATCTATTGAGAGGCCAGACCAACGTGTGGTTCCTGAAGAGGGGCAGCAGCCTTTTCAGTAGTTGCAGGGGCAACAGTCTGGATGATTGACTGATCTGGCCTTGTAACACTAACCAAAACAGTCTTGTTGTTGTGGTACTGCGAACGGCTGAAAGCAAGGGGAAACTACAGCCGTAATTTTTCCCGAGGTCATGCAGCTTTACTGTATGATTAAATGATGATGTCGTCTTCTTGGGTAAAATATTCCAGAGGTAAAATAGTCCCCCATTCGGATCTCCGGGTGGGGACTACTCAAGAGGACGTTGTTAACAGGAGAAAGAAAACTGGCATTCTACGGATTGGAGCGTGGAATGTCAGATCCCTTAATCGGGCAGCTAGGTTAGCAAATTTGATAAGGGAAATGGATAGGTTAAAGTTAGTGCGGTGGCAGGAGGAACAAGACTTCTGGTCAGGTGAATACAGGGTTATAAATACAAAACCAAATAGGGGTAATGCAGGAGTAGGCTTAATAATAGGAAAATAGGAATGCGGGTAAGCTACTACAAACAGCATACTGAATGCATTATTGTGGCCAAGATAGACACATAGCCCACGCATATCACAGTAGTACAAGTTTATATGCCAACTAGCTCCGCAGATGACGAAGAGATTGATGAAATGTATGATGAAATAAAAGAAATTATTCAGATAGTGTAGGGAGACGAAAATTTAATAGTCATGGGTGACTGGAATTCGATAGTAGGAAAAGGAAGAGAATGAAACGTAGTAGGTGAATATGTGATGGCGGTAAGAAATGAAAGAGGAAGCCGCCTGGTAGAATTTTGCAAAGAGCATAACTTAATCATAGCTAACACTTGGTTCAAGAATCATAAAAGAAGGTTGTATACATGGAAGAGGCCTGGAAATACTCAAGGTTTCAGATAGATTATGTAATGGTAAGACAGAGATTTAGGAACCAGGTTTTAAATTGTAAGACATTTCTAGGGGCAGATGTGGACTCTGACCACAATTTATTGGTTATGAACTGTAGATTAAAACTGAAGAAACTGCAAAAAGGTGGGAATTTAAGGAGATGGGATCTGGATAAACTGCCAGAACCAGAGGTTGTAGAGTGTTTCAGGGAGAACATTAGGGAATGATTGACAGGTATGGGGGAAAGAAATACAGTAGAAGATGAATGGGTAGCTTTGAAAGATGAAATAGTGAAGGCAGCAGAGGATCAAGTAGGTAAAAAGACGAGGGCTTGTAGAAATACTTTGGTAACAGAAGATGTATTGAATTTATTGATGAAAGGAGAAAATATAAAAATGCAGTAAATGAAGCAGGCAAAAAGGAATGCAAACGTCTCAAAAATGAGATTGAGAGGAAGTGCAAAATGGCTAAGCAGGGATGGCTAGAGGACAAATGTAAGGATGTAGAGGTTTATCTCACTAGGGGTAAGATAGATACTGCGTACAGGAAAATTAAAGAGACCTTTGGAGAAAAGAGAACAACTTGTATGGTATCAAGAGCTCAGATGGAAAACCAGTTCTTAGAAAAGAAGGGAAGGCAGAAAGGTGGAAGGACTATATTGAGGGCCTATACAAGGGTGATGTACTTGAGGGTAATATTATGTAAATGAAGATGAAATGGGAGATATGACACTGTGTGAAGAGTTTTCACAGAGCACTGAAAGACCTAAGTCGAAACAAGGCCCTGGGATTAGACAACATTCCATTGGAACTACTGACGGCCTTGGGAGAGCCAACCCTGACAAAACTCATGCAGCTGGTGAGCAAGATGTATGAGACAGCGATATATCCTCAGACTCCAAGACGAATATAATAATTCCAATCCCAAGGAAAGCAAGTGTTGACAGGTGTGAAAATTACCAAAATATCAGTTTAATAAGTCACAGCTGCAAAATACTAACACAAATTATTTACAGACAAATAAAAAACTGGTAAAAGCCAACCTTGGGGAACATCAGTTTGGATTCCGCAGAAATGTTGGAACACGTGAGGCAATACTGAGCCTATGACTTATCTTAGAAGATAGATTAAGGAAAGGCAAACCTACATTTCTAGCATTTGTATGCTTAGAGAAAGCTTTTGACAATGTTGACTGGAATACTCTCTTTCAAAATCTGGAGGTGGCAGGGATAAAAAGCAGGGAGCGACAGGGTATTTACAATTTGTACAGAAACCAGATGGCAGTTATAAGAGTCAATGGGCATGAAAGGGAAGCAATGGTTGGGAATGGAGTGAGACAGGGTTGTAGCCTATCCCCAATGTTATTCAATCTGTGTATTGAGCAAGCGGTAAAGGAAACAAAAGAAAAATTTGGAGTAGGAATTAAAATCCATGAAGAAGAAATAAAAACTTTGAGGTTTGCCGATGACATTGTAATTCTGTCAGAGACAGCAAAGGACCTGGAAAACCAGCTGAATGGAATGGACAGTGTCTTGAAAGGAGGATATAAGATGAACATCAACAAAAGCAAAATGAGGATAATGGAATGTAGTCAAATTAAAACGGATGATGCTGCGGGAATTAGATTAAGAACATGAGACACTTAAAGTAGTAGATGAGTTTTGCTATTTGGGGAGCAAAATAACTGACGATGGTCGAAGTAGAGAGGATATAAAATGTAGACTGGTAATGGCAAAGTTAGCGTTTCTGAAGAAGAGAAATTTGTCCACATTGAGTATGAATTTAAGTGTCAGGAAATCATTTCTGAAAGTATTTGTGTGGAGTGTGCCCATGTATGGAAGTGAAACATGGACGATAAATAGTTTGGACAAGAATGGAATAGAAGCTTTCAAAATGTGGTGCTACAGAACAATGTTGAAGTTTAGATGGGTAGATCATAACTAATGAGGAGGTATTGATTAGAATTAGGGAAAAGAGAAGTTTGTGGCACAACTTGACTAGAAGAGGGGATCGGTTGGTAGGACATTTTCTGAGGCATCAAGGGATCAGCAATTTAGTAATGGAAGGCAGCTTGCAGGGTAAAAATCGTAGAGGGAGACCAAGAGATGAATACACTAAGCAAATTCATAATGATGTAGGTTGCAGTAGGTACTGGGAGATGAAGAAGCTTGCACAGGATAGGGTGATAGGGTAGCATAGAAAGCTGCATCAAACCAGTCAGTGGACTGAAGATCACAACAATAACAACAACATCATTTGCTTCCAGTATCAAATAGGACTGTAATGCATCCAACTATACTGCTTGTCTGATCTCTTACAGAATGCTACACACTGCTGACCCTAAGTACGACACTACAGGGGCATCTTGTGTTAGGACACTGTTGAGCGTTCAGCCCATTCCCTGCCACACTACTCAGGCCGTATGTTTGATGGGATCACTTTGTTGTCTGACTGTTTAATGCCCCCCTTTTTTTTCAGGATAGCTACAAATATCAATTTGAAGTTTATGTCGGGTGCTAAGGAGGTCAACAGTCAGTTGATGGTATAAAAAATTTCAGCTTCTAAGGCAAGGCAACTAGAAGATATGACGATTTATGTCATATTTTGATATTCGCAAATTCACTCATCAAAACCTATATGGTACTTCCCATTGACCTAGAACCAAAACTTCATAAGAAGCAAGGGTTCACAGTACAAGTAAAGGAAAAGATCCAAAAGTCATTAATTTGTTATTGTATGGTATAATTTTTTTGCCATTTGTTGTGTGTCTGCCGGTAAAGACTCCTTGCTTCTCAGGAATGCAATTTCAAGTTGAAATTTATGTCAAATACTAAAGTCTATGGTTCCTTGCCACTGTAAATAATTTAAGCTTCTAAGTCAGTGCGATCAAAAATATGGCCACGGGTGTCATATATGAACATTGTACATTCATATCAGACCTGGTGATATAGCAATATGGCGCATGCCTGAAAACCAAAGATTTCGAAACAGAATCTTCGTTGGACCACGGATTTTTCTGTCATCGTTTTATAGAAAGAATTGCATCAGGCCATTGAGTCACATGAAATTATTATTATTATCGTCTGTGCACATAATTTAGTTTATATGGAATCCTCACAGCATGAGTACTACTTGCACTTGTCCAGTCCCCTTCTTTCCCCCATTAAATGTGGCAATGCTAACAGACAGAGATGCTACACATCCTGTAGCATTTGCTAACTCTAGCTATGTGGCTAATCTGATACTGCACTAGATGGTTATAGTTATGATGTTTAGAGTGTTATTCTAATTATGATAGTTAAATCACAGGCATAGCCCTGACAAGCACAATCAGGTATCGCGTCATACATATTTATGATATTTTTAAGTAACTTTTTCTTTATTATTTAACTTTTTCACAAACTGCAC
This sequence comes from Schistocerca serialis cubense, assembly GCF_023864345.2. NCBI lineage: Eukaryota > Metazoa > Arthropoda > Insecta > Orthoptera > Acrididae > Schistocerca > Schistocerca serialis. Next base: position 169,828,809 of record NC_064643.1, on the reverse strand, counting down.
TACTATCAATGCATATGGCACTAACATAGGGTATTGTGGACCCCTGCACTTAGTTGTTACTTATTAGTGCTTATTTGTACATAGGGCTATACTTTGCCCCTAGGAGGGATGACTTTCTTAAAACTCTGGAAAAAAGATTCAGTCCTGCCTAGCACCTATTTTAATAAACATTTCATAACAGTTTTGATCTTTTCCAACTGTCCAACAGTTGGCAGTTTCTACTAGCTCCTATATTTAAGTTATTCTGCCACTTGCTATCTTGAATATTTTCTGCTAATCAAATCTGTACTACTGTATTTTTGAGGTAATTTTTGCCAAGAAAAAGTGGTATTTTTCTACCAAAAAGCTACTCAAACAGAAGGTAAACACTATTCTTTTATACATAGAAAGTAATTACTCATACCCACAAACTAGTAATCAACACATTATTTATCATTTTACGGTTGAAAGCAGCCATGAAGGTTTTCTCTGTGAAAACTGGGGCAACTGTGTCCCAATGACAAAGTGGATCAAAGTTGCACCACAGTATTTTCATTACTTCATTTTAGATCTGATTCAGCTTGGAATGAATCTTATTGCATTGGAAAATGAATACTGCTAAGAGATTAATGTTGTTATAGTGTGGCACAAGTGTAAACAGGAGCTAGTACCTCACCAGTATGCAGTTTACAGCACTGAAAATCTGAAAGGGTGCCTGGAATCCATAAGAAATGAAACACTTGCTTGGAGTGTCACGAAATGCTTCTAAACAAGTGCCAGGTACTAGTAAACAGCTGAAGAAGAGAAAAATCCAAACAATGCTTGATTATTCCAGTAATGAAGCCCTAAGAGAAGAACAAATTCTTGACAAAAGTTTGGATAAAGACTGGGAATCATACAGAACAAGTCAAATGGAAATGCTAGCAGCATCTACAGGGAATGAAGAGAGACTATCAGAACTGCAGGAAAAATTGAAACAAATCCACGAGTAGGTGATTACACAATATGAAAATAAATATTTATCGAAGATGTTGCAACCTTAAATACAACTGTTAGTTTTTGTACTGGATCGCTCAGTAATACACAGATATAAATACCACACACTTTATTTCACTAACTATATGCTTGGCCTCACACAATAGACTATGAAACAAATGATAATATCACAGCAAAAAACATAGAAAGTCAACTTAAACTGAAATACCATTACCAGCTTAACTAGCGGATAAAACAACTCCCCTGTCTAAGACAGGGACAACTTAAGATTTTTTCTGGTTTTTCAGTAAGCCTGGAGCCACAGCACAACATTGGAATGTCCTGAACTACTTGCTGAGCACCTGGTTCACAACAAGTTCATTTTTCCACGTGGCTACAAGTGGCTCATTTACAACAGAGGTTGATAAGAACTCACCCTCAAGAATGCTGTCTGGGCTGAAATCAGCTACATCATCATCAATTGTTGGCATTGCATTAGCTTTAGAAATGGCACAAGACTTAGTCCACAGGTTTCCCACGAATATTACCATTAAGATCTTTTACAATTTATATAACATTTCCTTCTCTTCTGAAAACGACCCACTTTTCCCATAAATCAGAGTCGATACCATTCCTCATACATACAAAAACTCCCATATTCAACATATGACTATTCTCAAGTATTAATTTGGGTCTGATCATTGGCTGGATGTGAAATGATTTCCTTAGGCTTCAAATGCTTTCACACATTCTACATTCCTTTCAGATATTGGTTTGTTCACACATGAATACATTAGCCTTACAATTCTAGACAAGTTTGGATAAAACTTCCCACAATTATTAATCATACCACAAAATGACAAAACCTGAGTTAGGCTTGTTGGCACAACTACCATTTTTGTTTACTAATGTTCAATTCATTTTTATCAGTAATGTGACCACAACATTCCACCTCATTTTGAAAGAAAAAACCTATTTTTCTCAATGTCCACAATTAGTCCTGCATTCTCATAGTTTTCAGTTAACAGAACTAAATGGAACCAATGCTCTGCTGAGGTGAAGCCTGTGATGATAGTATCACCATGATAGGCAGCAATATGCTCTCTGAAGACCAACATGAATATTAACCATTTTTGCTTGCCATATAGCAGGGGCAGATGGAATTCCTAAAGCAAGTCTAGGAAACTTTTCAAGTCTGAAGCAATAACAAAGATTTACAGATCTTGAGATGGCTCATCCCTTTCTAATTGTAAAGTCAAGTTTAATGAATTTCTCTCCTCCTCCTAGCTTAGCAAAAGATAGAAGAGATTTCTATCTTTGATAAGGGATACTGGATGATGACAAGGTTTGGGTTCACAGTTACCTTAAAATCCCCACAAATTCTTACTGTAGGCACTTGACCTTTAGCCTGCTGAATGATAAGCATGAGAGGTGTAGCCCATTTGGCTTTGGCTAACTCCTCATTTGACAATGGTTCTTTCCTCAACCACATTCCGTATTTTATTTTCTACAGGTGAGCTATGGGAACTGAGAAGGCATGAAGGGCAATGGGTTGAGTGCCTTCTTTTAGTACTACATTACCTTTGGCATGTTTTAAGGTCCCAGGATTTTTTAGTGTTTCCTCAGGATATGTCTTCACATGTTTTCCCACTGAATCTATTTCTGGGTGGAAAACTTCTAATAGTTTCGCGTGATGTATTTTGACAATATTGTCCCAGTTAAGTGGAATAGGCCTACACCAATTTCTCCCCAGTACAGTGGAGCTGACTGATGACTTTACCACATATAGAGGCAATGAATAGTTTACTTTGTCAATTTCACCAGCAATATTAACCAAATATATACAGACCTTCACATTTGTGTTATCATACTGAATAATTTCTGTATTTACTTTGCACAACTTATCCTTAGGGAAATATTGGGTTGGTGCATAAGTTTGTAGCATTTTTCCATTGGTTTAATAAACACAGCAGATACACGTAACAAACACATTAGTCATCAATAATATATTATCCTTCACTATTTACAACAGTCTCCCAATGCTGCGATCACTTTTTGATTCCATGACTGTTGGAATCATGTGTTTTTGTGGCGAAGAACTCATCAAGTCATGTGTGGAGTGCATTTTGATCCAGAAAGAATGTTCCTTGACTTCCCAACCCACGCTTCTGCAGAATGCAGGCGGGCATTATCGTGGAGCGGTATCACTTCACGCAATCTTCCTGTCATTGTTTCTGGATTGTGTGTGCAAAACATCTCATTAGTTGACAATAAATGTCAGCAGTGTTTGTTACAGCTCGGCAAAGCAATTCGTAGTACACCACACTGTTGCCGTTCCACCAGATGCATAACATTCCCTTTTGTGAATGTGTGCAGATCTTTGTACAAGGAGTTGCTGCTTTGTTTGGGCTCAGCCATTCCTTTATTTTTATATTTTAGCAAAAAGACGCCATTCTCAGGATAGGAATGGTCAGTGTTGTTTATGATCTAATAGATGATGAATCAGGAGAGGTGCATGTTTGTCCACCTGCTGATCTTTGCGATTTGTGCTTAGAGCATGCACTACCCATACATCTTATTTTTGAACCTTACCCACTGCATGAAAATGTTGCACTTTGGTGGAATGATCAGAGTTGATCACTTTTGTCAGTTCTCCAGTACACGGACATGATCATTGTGGAGTAATGCGATTAAACAATCTTCATCAGATCCCACAGGTCTTTCTGATTGTGGAGTACTAATGTCAAAATGTTCCTCCTTAAAATGAGAAAACCATTTTCTTTCCATGCTCTGTCCAGTGGCATCATCCCCATACAAGGCGCAAATGTTTCTGGCTCCATCTACTGCTGTCACCCCTCTGTTAAATTTAAACAGAAGAATACATCTGAAATGTTCTGATTTTTCCACTAGGCACTCCATTTTCCAGTATCCACATTTCCACTCTGTATCTCCAAATAACAAAATGATAATATGTAAACTCAAACAGCAACAGCGAACTACAAATAAAAAATAACAATTGATAAATAAACTCATAGCGACTGGAATACCAACATGCAAAACAAAAATGCTATGAACTTCTGCACCAACCTAATATTTGCACCATCCTGATATGTCATACAAGTAGCATGTGGACCTGTATCCAACCGAAAACGAATTTTCTTTCCATCCACAACTATCTCTACAATCTAGGCATCATTATTCACTTCTTTAATGGAGCCAATTTCATACACTGGAATTTGCTCTGCCATAGTGATTGATTAATTAATTAATTGAGAGGGATTATAGGAGCAAATGGCGAGGTCGTCATTCCTTCTCTGCCATAGTGGAAAACACAACAACACTGTAACACTCCTCGCATTCTCTGGCTGTTCTCCATTTAGATCACACTTTTGGTACACACTTGTTTTGATGCATAACTTCCTAAGGATAATTTTTTTTATACTACTTGCTCCTCTTCTGCCCCACTGTTTGACTCTGATTCCTCTGAATCAGTGCCGGAATCCTCCAACAACAGCTTGTAAACTTTCCCGGGTTTCTTCTTGTTCCCTGCCTTATTGTTTTTCTGTGTCTCCCAGTGATTTCTTTTGGGCCCTGACTTGTTGACTATTGACTTCTTGCCTTTTCTGCAAAATATTTTTGGAATGTGCCCTTGGTTGCCACAGACTTTAAAAGTGGAACCTTTGAGTGAGCACTGTGCCTTCATGTGCTCTTGTTTGTCACAACAATAAAATTGTGTGTTTTCAGGATGCAAGCTCACTTGATGAACTCTGCTTGAAGAACACTGATTATACCCATGACCAACCACTGCAGTGGAGATTGTGACAGTCTCAATAGTCACTGCAATTTCTTGACATTTGTTGAATGTCAGTTTTTTTTTTCAGATTATCTTTAAACTTACAGTGCTATACAGGAGATTTCAACTAAGATATGTATTGTGGAATACAGTCTTCCAACGTTAGTCTTGCATGTGAAACGTACAGTGCTCCCAAACCACTGAAGGAGCAGACACCATATGGTCTTTCACTGGTGTCACTATTTCATCAAAAGTCATGTCCTCTGGCTTTTGACGGTATTCTATGTCTGTGATGAAAGCTGAATACTCAGATCTGAGTCTCAGTAGGTAGTTTGTTTGTAGTTTGTCTGCAATCATGTGCACAATGAACTTATTTTTCGTAATGGAAATATACACACCCCACTGTATTTGTTTTGCTAATTCAAGCATTGCTAAGAACTTGACATTGTCCACAGACACTAGAATTTTTCGCTGCTTCCTAGTCCTCAAGCCCACTGTTGGTGTCTAACATGCTGCAATTGACAGTTACAGGTAGTTTTTTTCCATGCTCACTATTTCAGTGAAAATTTGTACAGAGGTGTGTACGTAGGGCCCTTCTTTAATTTCTCATAAGCAGTTTGTTAGGTTTTGTACCGGAATTTTATCCATAGTGGATGTTGTTGAACTCTGTGACTTTTCTTTTTATAGGGTGTAGAAAAATTTCCACTACCAGGCACAATAAAAGATTATTTATTCGTCACACGACCAGTTTCACACTTGTGCCTACCATCAGGTGTTTATACGTTCATGTTCATGTTTGTATTGCTGGAGATCACTAAAGATGAAGCATCATAAATATTTTTCGATATAGTTGCAGACTTGTTACCATTTTCACATCCATACTTCTGTTTTATAAAGTTTACCTTTATATTTCACTATTATGTCATGCACTCGTGAAATACACAGTGTTCACCAAGGGGATGGTATATTATAGGTACAAACCTCTGAAAATGGTTAAGTGGAGGAGGCATTTTCTCAATGCTAGAGTCAGTCAATGGTGATGAATTTGTGAAAAAACATTTTTCTGATATTGTCGCTGACGGGTATTTTGACACACCAACATACCTAATGAAACATTAGCCCTTTTTTTTGTAACAAAACAACACTAAGTTTCGTTCATGTTCGTTGACTTGTTTTACAGCTTAAATAAAAAAAATGTTGCACTATCCTGAATTTTTATTATTTTTGTCTCTTTAATACTAGAAAGTGCACAAATGTTAGTTTACTATGGTAACACAACAAATTTTAAAGAGGATAACATTACTCCAAGCTATTATCCTGTCATAAAATAATGTTTATATTAAGTGGAGCAAATTACCTGCTCCTGGGTCTACATTTCTACAATTTTTAAAACATTATAAATAATATTTCAAAAATAAACCTGTGATGTCTTTGCATGCTACTAGATGATTTATGTTGTTTTAGAATAGAATAACCTCATTTTCAAAAGCCATTTTACAAAATTACTATGCATCACTTGATTTTGCTTGAAAACTGTCCAAACGTGTGACAAAATAACTCCAGTTTACGGTACTGTTTTCAGGAAGTACCTGCGAGAGAATATACCTTCCTACTACTTTTCCTTTATTGTTATAATAATAAGTCCAGGTATGAATGCAACATTATGATACCACTTCCCCTCAATCACTACAATGTGTAATAATTAGATATTTTATAGGCTTCTAGTGATAATGTATGTTTCTCAATTGTGTTTTCATCACAAGCCTGCATATTATCACTCATAATCTCTTTTTCTCCAAAGCATGGGATAGTTAAAGAAAATTGCAGTTTTAAAAATATACGAAAAGGGTAAGAGACTGCTTTAAGGAAATCTAAATTGGAAAACAAATTATAGCAAAGAACTCGATGCGTAACAGATGTCAGTCTGCCTAACTCACACAGAATGTGAACTTACCTGAGGCTAGTTTTCTAGAACATATATATTTTGATTATATCAATGTTATATAGGCCTTTCTCTTTGTCACACAAAGGGTCTCTTAGGGAAACAGGTTTTGGATGTGGAATCCCTACAGTTTCATATGGACCTTCATAATGATAGAAAAACCTACTCATCTCTTTCTTCAGTTGTGAACTGGGATGAAAAGCTTTTACTGGCACCATGTCATTTAGTATAATATTGCAGGTACTTGGTTCAAAATTATGTTGTTGCACTCAACACTGTGCTTGTTGTTTTAGACATTTCACTATATTTTTTTGTAAATCACTGGTGGTTATCTCTGGCAAAGAAAAGAATTGTATTTTAATTAAATCAACTGTATGTTCTTGGTGTAACATTGCAAAATAAATAAACAAACACTGTTTTTTGCCTTGCTTCACAAATTTTATTACAGTAACAATAATAACATCTGTGAAAAAAGGGAAAAAAACAGTGTTTGTTTAGTTAGAAGAATTTTAACAATGGTTCTTTAATATACTTTTTTATAACACTTCTACTAGTGAAAGTCCAGTCAAGAAATGAGGCAGCTCACTTAGTCTTCCAATCCAGACGTGTTGTATTGTGGGTGATACTTAGAAATAAGTACATGTCTTACGCGTTCCAATGTTAAAAACTCTTTGGTACTACTTACAAGCTGAATTCCATTATCAGTGTGCAAACTACTGGATTTGTCCACATTTGCAAAGTAATCTCTTAAGCAGTTGATTAAATAGCTGTATTTGTCAGCTGTATGTGATACAATATTTCAACCACCATTCTGCTAAGACCAAAATAAAGAAAACAGCTCCACTGCCTTGTGGTAATAGGTAAAAAAAATCAGCTGCTGTTAAGTCATGTAATGCATGTGGGATTACTGGATGCAATGAGTAAGTTGTTTGTCTGTTATTCTCCTTAACATTTTGACTTATATCACAACTTCTTAATAATTTTTTTTATTTCTCTACTCACGTTTTTAAAATAGTAAAACTTCGTCATGTGTCTGATAGATTTTCATATATCAAAATGTACATATCGCTTGTGTAAGAGCCAAATGAGATCTTTGACTGCTATGTTAGGTGTACATTACTTCAGTGATATGATTTCTCATGCTGTCTCTCCCTTAAAGAACCATTTCTCCTTATTGTCCTCTGCAAAAGCATCTTTGGAAATACTTCGATTATTCTCCTAAAATACTCATCAGGTTTCTTATCCCTAGCCAACATTCTTACCTCATTGTTCATGTAACTTGTAGCTAAACAGTTGACTCTAAATATAACACCTGAAACTGTTTTAGCTGCTGTATTCATTAAAGCTTCTAAGTCAATGCAATCAAAAGATGTGGTCATATAGGACATAAATTTTGGTACTTGCTAACTCACTCATCAAAACCTATAGATGAACTATGTAGGCTATATACATAATGAGCCTGATGGTCTATCAGTAAAGTGCATGACTCGAAACTGAGAGATCATGGTAATGAGTCTCAGTCGGACTACGGATTTTTCAGTCTTTGTCTTAACCAAGTCTTCACCTCTCAGCAATGTGAGGAGTCACCAATACAAACTGTAGAATTTCCAAAAAGGTAGGAAATTAAAAGGATTCAACCTGGATACATTGAAAGAATCAGAGCTTATTGAGAGTTTCAGAAGGAGCATTAGGCAATGACTGACTGAAAATAGGGGAAAGGAACACAGTAGGAGAGGAACAGATATCTTTGAGAGATGAAATGCTGAAGGCAACAGAGGCTCAAATAGGTAAAAAGACAAGACCTAGAAGAAATACTTGGATATCACAAGAAATACTGAACTGATGAAATGAGAAAATATAAAAATGCAGCAGGCAAAAGTGAATACAAGTGTATGAAAAATGAAACTGACAGAAAATGCAAAACGGCTAAGCAGGAATGGCTAGAGTACAAATGTAATGATATGCAAGCATATATAGCTAGAGGAGATATAGATACTGCCTATATGAAAATTAAAAATACCGGGTGATCAAAAAGTCAGTATAAATTTGAAAACTTCATAAACCACGGAATAATGTAGATAGGGAGGTAAAAATTGACACACATGCTTGGAATGACATGGGGCTTTATTAGAACAAAAAAAAAAGTTCACAAAATGTTCGACAGATGGTGCTGGACAGCAAAACGTCAGTGACTGTGCATGACAGTCGTGTATAAAAGGAGCTGTAATGAGAGAGAGAATCAGATGCGCCAGCAGTCACAGCACGTTGACGTTACCTGAAAAGGCACTTTTAGTGAAGCTGTATTATCAGAATAGGGGAATGTGCTAGTTCAGCGTTACGGTACTATCGCCATAGGAAGGGGATTTGAATGGGTAAAAGTCCATTGACAAATGCAGCTGTGGCGACAATGATTTCGAAGTTCGAAGCCACAGGTTGTTTAGACGATAGACCCCGTAGTGGCTGACCAAGCACAAGGCGTAATGCTGCTGAGACAGTTCAGGAAGAAATGGAGACTGTAGCAGGTTTGCCTATGCACAGGGAAGTCAGCCTCGTGCAGTTGCACGTCACACCGGCATTCCATACACTACTGTTTGGTTGGCACTTAAGCGTACTCTCCAATGCTAACTGTACAAAACCCATCGGCATCATGAACTGTAACCTGGTGATTTAGTGAAGTGGATGGCATTTGTGGTGTGGGCATTTCAAAAGATGGCGGAAGATGACGATTGGTTGAGTAACGTGTTGTGGACTGACGAAGCTCATTTCATGCTCCGAGGGTCTGTCAACGCCCACAACTGCAGAATTTGGGCTACCAAAAATCCTAGAACTGTCGTGGAAACTCCATTGCACAATGAGAAAGTCACGGTATGGGTTGGATTTACCACATCTACCGTTATCGGGCCTTTTTTCTTCGAGGAAATGCGTGATTCTGGTTTTGTAACTGCTACCGTGACGGGTGAGAGGTACGCCAATATGTTACAGAATCGCGTCATCCCCAGCTCGGCTGATAAACACCTGCTGGAACGTACGATGTTTATGCAGGATGGTGCTCCGCCCCATATTGCTAGACACGTGAAAGATCTCTTGCGTGCGTCGTTTGGTGATGATCGTGTGCTCAGCCACCACTTTCATCATGTTTGGCCTCCCAGGTCCCCAGACCTCAGTCCGTGCAATTATTGGCTTTGGGGTTACCTGAAGTCGCAAGCGTATCGTGATCGACCAACATCTCTAGGGATGCTGAAAGACAACATCCAACGCCAATGTCTCATCATAACTCCGGACATGCCTTACAGTGCTGTTCACAACATTATTCCTCGACTACAGCTATTGTTGAGGAATGATGGTGGACATATTGAGCATTTCCTGTAAAGAACATCATCTTTGCTTTGTCTTATTTTGTTATGCTAATTATTGCTATTCTGATCAGATGAAGCGCCATCTGTCAGACATTTTTTGAACTTTTGTATTTTTTGGTTCTAATAAAACCCCATGACATTCCAAGTATGTGTGTCAATTTGTACCTCTCTATCTACATTATTCCGTGATTTATTCAGTTTTCAAATTTATACTGACTTTTTGATCACCCGGTACATATGAAGAAATGAAAATGAAATATATAACTATAGGAGATACAGATATTGCCTATATGAAAATTAAAGATACATCTGGAGAAATGAACAGCAGCTGTATGAATCTCAAGAGCTCAGATGGGAAACCAGTACTAAGCAAAAAAGGAAAGGCCAAAAGGTGGAAGAAATACATAAGGGGGCTGTACAAGGGAAATGTACTTGAAGGCATATTTATAGAAAGAGAACAGGATACAACAGATGAAAATGGGATAGGAGATGTGATACTGCAAGAATGAAACATGGAATCTGATTAGATTGGCAAAAACTGTATACCCAACATCCAGGCTGGTAATTAGTAGAATATTCACCGAAGATCGGTAAGTGATACTTACATCAACAGGATAAATACCGGCATTAGGGAACAGTACAACAGATTTGGTGCAGTATTCATTGACACAAACAAATTCTTAAACAATAAGTGTCTGGGAAAAGACAGCCTGCACTTGAATAGAGTAGGTTCTGTGAAACTTAGTAAAATGTTCCTAAGAAGACAGGAAAACTAATTCATTCTGATAGGGGTAACAAAGAAAAGACTCAAACTGAAAATAAAAAGTTTAGGTACCCAACAAAGGATGCGTGTAAAATAACCAAAACCAAAAATGATCTATTGATGCACTGGAATATAAATGGCTCAGGGGCAGAACTATCAAATCGTAAATACTCAAAAATTGACAAACTAAAAATTCTGCTTTCAGAATCTGTAAATATTAAAATAATCTGCCCAAATGAACACTGCCTGACAGAAGATTGTATAAAAGTATTAAATAGTATTAATAATTTTAAGGTAGCTACTAGCTTTTGTAGAATAAGCAAATCTCGTGGAGGCCCCTGCATTCTTATAAATTCTTCTGTAAGTTATAAAGTAAGAGACAGTTTTAATTATTTAAATGAAGAGAGCCCGTTTAAAAGTTGCTCTGTAGAACTAAGTGACCTGAACACACTGGTTATAGCAATCTACAGAATTCCCAGATGTGCGGTAACAATAAGTCTTCTTAGCCAAATTCGAATGCCTCCTAGAAAAACCAGAAAGGAAGTAAGACAAAAGTTGTTATAGCAGCAGACTTCAACTTAAATGTCTTAGTTGACAGCAGTGATTCCACAAAATTTTGTGACTTAATTCAGAAATCTTGTTTCAAGCTAAACTTTTCTGAAGGCACTAGGGAAAACAGCAGATCAGTGACCTGCATTGATAATATTATTACCAACTACAGATTTGACAATGGAAATAAGCACAAATACTGCTTAGACTTGAGTATTTCAGATCACTCAGCTTTGTTTATTGAGCTCCCAAAAGTAAATAACCTAAAGCCTCCAAAAGTGTATATAAAAAGGGATCTCAGTAAAAGTAAAATGGGTTTATTCCACAGTAAATTAAGTATAATAAACTGGCCTGTAGACCACAATAGTTCAAGCTCAATAAACTATGACAAATTCTTAAATTGTTTCTTAGAGGTATTTACTGAATCATTTCCTTGTTGATGTAAGCAAAAGAAAGTAAATGGTAAACCCAAATGGACTACAACAGGAATAAAAATTTCTAGTGCCACAAAGGGAGAGCTCCACAATGAGTTAAAATCAAACAGAAATCCGGATTTTGTTACTTATGTTAAACAGTATAAAGCTGTATCTAGGAAAGTTGTAGTGGCAACTAAAAAAATGGCAAAAAATAAATTCATAGGAGAACACAGAAATAAGAGAAAAGCAGTGTGGTCAGTTGTTCAGTATGAACTAGCCAGAGTAAAAATTCATGAGATTTTGAAAATTAGACATGAAAATGAAATTATAGTAAACCCTCTTCAGATGTTTCAGTGAATTCTTCCTAAATGCAGTAAGATCAGATGTGGATATGACATTCTATCAAGGCATCACAAATTTGGAAAATGGCCAGAACACATCTTTTAAACAATGTGAAAAAATGACCCAAATGGATGTGGAAAAGGAAATATTGCCTCTAAAAAAACAAAACCTCGCATGGGTGGGATGAAATAACCACATCTGTAATCAAATGTGTGTACGATATTATTTCTCAACCACTGTCAATTATTATAAATCAATCTTTGAACAACGATGTTTTCCAAATGTATTGAAACATGCTGAGATCAAACCTCTATTCAAAAAAGGATTGACAGAAGATATGGGGAATTACTGCCCTATCTCTCTTTTGCCAGTCTTCTCTAAAGTGTTTGAAAAGATTGCAGCAAAACAAATTAATAAATTTCTTACTGTAAATGATATAATTTTTAAAAACCACTTTGGATTCCAACCAGGTAAAAGCACTGTGAATGCTATAAATGATTTTATCCAAAAAATATGATCCATGCTAGATAAAGGTAGAAAGGTCACAGGAATATTCTGTGATCTAGCTAAAGCTTTCGATTCAGTGAACCATGCATTACTCCTCCACAAATTACAGAGGTATTGAATCAGGGACACTGCTTTAACATGGTTTAGCTCTTACCTGTCAGATAGGAGACAAAGAGTAGTTTTAACTTCAAATGGAAACAATTATTCCTCAGACTGGAAAACACTTCCCTGAGGAGTCCCACAATGTTCAATGTTGGCTCCCTATCTGTTTCTTTTTTACGTAAATGACCTGCCACTTGCATTTAATGTTTATTCAGTCTTATTTGCTGATGATACATCAGTTATAATTGAAAAACCCAAAAATGCTTTAGAAAAACTTGAATCTTGGTTCCATCAAAACGGACTAAAACTATATGTAACTAAAACCAAAATGATACAATTTGACGCTAAATCAGTAAAAAGGACTGAAATAAAGATAACTTGCAATGATCAGGATATCACAGAGCAAACCACGTGAAGTTTTTAGGCCTAAATCTTGATAAAAATTTAATTGGAAGGTAGACATAGATTGCTTATCAAATAAACTGAACAGCTTGACATTTGCAATGTGTATTTTATCAAGTGGTGCGACAAACATGGATACCAGAAAGATAATTTATCACTGCTATTTTGAGTCAGTTATTCATTATGGCATAATCTTCTCAGGAAATTCAGCAAATGTCACTAGGCTCCTAATATTACAAAAGAAAGTAATTAGAAACGTGTGTTGCAAAAAAACAGGAATCCTGTCAACCACTGTTAAAAAATTTAAAAATTCTATCTGTCCCCTCACTTTACATATATGAGGTTGTGGTGTTCTTACATAAAAATCAACATACACTTGACACTTTCCGTTTTGACCACAACTACAGCACTCGCCACAGAGATAATTTAAAACATCCAATACATCATTTAAAACTTTATGCCCAAATGCCAGAGTATATGGGGTTAAAAATTTTCAATAAAATAAAAGGCAGTAATATATTTAAGATGGAGCTTGGTTCACTGAAAAGATTGCTCTTTACTCTTCTGGCGGAAAAGTGTTACTATTCCGTCAAAGAATTCATTGAGGACAGCTTCACAATCTGAACACAGGGATTGTATTACATGTATTATTTTATGTATTTGTGTTGCTTGCTGTAACTCAGAAATGTAAAATACAATGTAAACTTTTGTATTTCTCTTAAAAAAATTATTTGAAAATTGTACGTAATGAGATGAATAAATCACATATCACAAGAAGAATTTGAAAGAGCACTGAAAGACCAAAGGCAAAACAAGTCCTCCAGAATAGACAACATTCCATCAGAACTATTTATATCCTTGGGAAAGCCAGCCATAGCAAAACTATTCCATCTTTTGGAGATGCTGAGTTGCAGATAGGCACAACAAAAAGGCTGTAACAAAAAGAGCTTTCGGCCAACAAGGCCTTCTTCAGAGATAGAACATACAGATGCACACTCAAACAAACCAAACTCACACACACATGACTGCTGTGTCTGGCTGTTGAGGCCACACTGTGAGCAGCTGCACATCATGGGAGATGCAACTGTGTGGTGGGGGTAAGAAAGAGAGAAAGAGGCCGGGGGTGAGAGGGGGAAGGGGGCGATAGCAAGGTAGGGGTGGGAGATGGTAAAGTGATGAGAGGGTAGGGCAGCTAGATGCAGTCAGGAGGTTAGACAAATGGTGAGGGGGGGGGGGGGGGAGGGGGCAGATTAGCAGAAAAGAAGAGAGGTAAAAAGACAATGGGTGCATTGGTGGAATAGAGGACTGTGTGGTGCTGGAATGTGAACAGGGAAGGGACTAGAGGGTAAGAACAAAGCCGGCCTGAGTGGGTGAGCGGTTCTAGGCGCTACAGTCTGGAACCGCGTGACTGCTATGGTTGCAGGTTAGTTAGGTTTAAGTAGTTCTAAGTTCTAGGGGACTGATGACCTCAGAAGTTAAGTCCCATAGTGCTAGCCATGTGAACCATTTGGTAAGGACAAAGACTAACAAAGGTTGAGGTCAGGACGGCTATGGGAACGTAGGACATATTGCAGATGGAGTTCCCACTTGTGCAATTCAGAATAGCTGGTGTTGGTGGAAAGGATCCAGATAGTATGGGCCGTGAAGCAGTCATTGAAATGAAGAACATTGTATTGGGCAGCGTGCTCAGCAACAGGGTGGTGCAGCTGTTTCTTGGATACAGGTTTTTCACAGATATCCCAGCCTTTGATGGGATAAGTGATGCTCGTGACTAGACTGGAGTAAGTGGTGGTGGGAGGATGTATGGGGCAGGTCTTGCATCTAGGCCTATTATAGGGATAAGGGCCATGAGGGAAGGTGTTGGAAGCAGGAGATGTGTGGGTGGGGATGGATGAGGATATTGTGTAGATTTGGTGAGTGGCAGAATACCCCTGTGGGATGGTTGGGAAGGGTAGTGGGTAGAACATTCCTCATTTCAGGGCATGATGAGACATAGTTGAAATGCTAGTGGAGAATGTGATTCAGTTGCTTGAGTCTTGGGTGATACAAAGTCACAAGGGGATTGCTCCTCTGCGGCCGGATGGTGTGACTTTGGGAAGTGGTGGGTGATTGGGCAGATAAAGCAGAGGAGACTTTTTTTTGTACAAGGTTTGGAGGATACTTACAGTCTATGAAGACCTCAGTGAGATCCTAGGTATATTTTGGGAGGGACCACTCGTCACTACAGATGTGACAGTCATGAGTGACTAGGCTGTATGGATGGGACTTCTTGGTATGGAATGGGTAGCAGTTGTCAAATTGGAGGTATTGCAGGTGGTTGGTAGGTTTGATTGGGCAGAAGTACTGATGTAGCTATCTCTGAGGTGGAGGTCAATGTCAATGAGGGTTGCTTGCTGGGTGGATTAGGACCAGGTGAAGGAAACTGGGGAGAAGGCATTGAGGTTCTGGTGGAATGTGGATAGGGTGTCCTCACCCTTGGTCTATTTATGAAGGTGTCATAGATGAATCTGAACCAGGTGAGGGGTTTGGAATTCTGGGTGCACTGTTATCTATGCTATCCATGGGCAGCATCCTACGCGTGTCAGCCCCAGACCACAACACCAAAAACTGAATGCAGGATTGGCCTACACCTCCGTCACAGGATCACGCACAACCACTGTCGGACGACCTACTGACGGCACCTACAGTACCACCTACTCAGCCAGAACCAATGTCACAAACAGGCAAACTGCTGCACCAACCAAGACATCTGGCCAAGTATGAGCTAAACAGCATCTCTAGAGATGACCTGCACCACACTGCAACACAAACTCCATGCTTTTGGGGGAGAGAGCCCGGTGGGAACACAAGCTCTATGGACTACTGTCCCCAAGAAAATCGCTGCAAAAACAGTATCTCTGAGACTTGAGCAGTGTGTTCTGAGATGCCAAGTGTTTAAGTTGTATCTGTCCATACAATGTGTATAAATAAATATTGTGTATGTGAATCAGTAACATTGACAGTCATTACACATCATGAACATCATATTTGTTATGCAATTCCTACAAGAATATTTTTATGTTGTGAACTTTATTTTTCCCACTTATCATCTTATTTGCTCTTATTGTTGTGAAGCGCTATCAGTCTCCTGTCACTAGTTACAAATATTTCATTGAAAACTGCGATTTAAGTTGCAGATAATGAAAGTTCAATGTTTGTCTCACTCTGTTTGGTTTGTTTACATGTTTGTGGGTGCATGTGTGTTAATGTGTGTGAGTGAGAGAGAGAGAGAGTATATATGCATGGATTTCTTTTATTCTTCCTTTCTTTTTTATGTAGGGTGATTGTGCTGGTGGTTATTCAGTGTTGAATTGTAGAACGTTGCGTATGAATGTAACCACTGTCAGAGAATGACTGAATGTTTTGGTGTTCAGTGGATTTGAGTTTTGGTTTAAATGTTTTAATGTTTTGTGGAGTGGTTCATGGACAAGTGTGTGGAAAGGGGTTGAGTGGTTTTATTATTACAATCTATTAGTATAGACAATGAATTGTTTGGCATGTGTACTTGATCATTCAGTGGGGTTTTCTTTTCAGCTTTGATTTTCTGTTACATGGTAATTTTCTTGCAGGGTTAGGATGTCTCCTTCTTTAGTGGTTGGTTTGTTATTGCATTCTCTTAGGCGCTCTGCAAATGTGGAGTGGTTTACCCCACACTTCCAGGCTCTCATGTGTCCTTTGTATCTGACATCAAATGTTCTGCCTGTTTGTCCGATGTCTTTGCCATCACAAGTGTTGCACTGTAATTGAGATACACCCGATTTCTGGTATTGTTGTTGTGGTCTTAAGTCCTGAGACTGGTTTGATGCAACTCTCCATGCTACTCTATCTTGTGCAAGCTTCTTCATCTCCCAGTACTTACTGCAGCCTACATCGATTTCTGGTATATGCCTCTGTTTTTTGTCAGTTTTGGAGTGCATGTTTGGATAGAATTGTCTGTTGTGTATGCTGTATTTATTCCGTGCCTTCTGAAACTTGGTGATTTTATGTGTGAGTTTGAATTTTTATGTCATTGTGTACCATCTTCTGTTCTCCCTTATATTGTCTTGATTATTCTGTGTAGTTGTTATGGTACTGAGTGTTTGTGATTGGGTTTGGTTCTGCTGCAATGTTGTCAAGGGTTTTGTGCTTTTATTATACTTGTGTAATTTTGTTGTTTAGCTTTGCGAATACGTTACTGCTGTAACCATTGTTTTGGGCTATCTGCATTATTATGTCAGGTCCTTTTTGGTAGTTTTCTTTGATGAGTAGCACAAGACACACACACACACACACACACACACACACACACACACACACACACACACACACACACATAAACATAAAAACAGCGTATACCTCATTAGGTTGGAAACACGTACATATACAAAGCAAACAGGATGAGACTCATAATGAACTCACATCTTGAAATCATGGTTTTCTATCAAATATTTATAACTAGTGACAGAATACTGATAGAGCATCACAACAATAAGAGCAAACAAGATGAAAAGTGGGAAGAAGAAACCTCAGGACATAAAAATAATGCTTATGTTTCGTAAACAGATCTGTCGAGTGACATCCAGCATTTGATGGCTGTGAGGAAACAAAGATGCCAACCAAAAACACGTAGAACTCTAAGTAATCACTTCTTGACATAAAAAATGAGATGTGAACTGTTTTATAATCTACAAATAACACATAGAAAACAAAACTTTATCATTTTAGATCCCACTGACAAGGCCTTAAAGTGAAAAGGTGAAACACATCTCGCAGAAATAAAGTACAGTGTAGCAAGAAAGGGTGGTTTTTATTTACAAAACAAATATATTGGGTTTATTTTGTATACTTACAGATGTACATTTTATCATGGGTAACTGAAGGAGACAACACAGGTGCCAGTACACAGAAAATAATATCAGATAAAGACCCCCTGTGTCACATACAGAGGCCTATTAGTCCTCCTCACTGGAATAGTCCACAGAATCTGCAGTGCCACTGCCACTATCATGGTTATCTTGCATTTCTTCTCATAGTAGATCATCTTCACTCCCATCTAATGTGTTTGTTGCACAGCACTTCTTAAAGCCACTCACAATTGCTGCAATGGTCATGTGTGTCTGAGCAGTCTGGATCCATTCTGCAGTAAGAGATACTGATGGCTTCATCAACTTCCCAAAGGGACAAAGTCACCATCTGCTGTACAGCTGCTTCAGTTGATCCTCAAATGGCTTATTCATCACCACATCTAACACTTGTGGTTTCAAAGTCATGACTTCTGGAATGATGACAAGATCTGTGTTTAATTTCAGGAGTTTTGCATTCACTGCTGGTGTCAGGGTCCCACTGAAAGCACCATGGATCAACATCCCAAGATTCTTTAGAAGAGCATGTATGGATCCTTTCTAGAATCAGCTCATTGGTCATCCATCCTTTTCTGTAGCAATGAAATATGACACTAGGCAGCAGCTTTCCCTTTGGCATAGTTTTGCAATTAAGGATAACGTAGGGTCACATCTGTGTTCCTTCAGCAAGCACATACAACTCCAGGATGACCTGTGATTTCTCATTGCTACTGGATGGTATGTCAAAGTTAATAGGAGTCTTGTCAGCATTTCTGATTTTCCCCAAGAGGTAAGCATATTCATTTCTCAGTCTTGTAACATGTCACTAACACATGACCAACTGCTCCACATACAATGCTCATAGACTCTGAGCAAGGGATGTTCGATGTCACAGCACAAGTCCATTGCATTGCCTCATCATTGTTATCCTACAGAGCTGTCTTTAAATTGAACACTGTATTTCTGTGACAATTCATGAGAAACTGCCATTCCTTCTTTAAGGTTCTTGTGCACAAATGTCACTACTTCCATTTCAATATTTGTGAAATATCCACTCTGCGAGCCAGTGGAAGCTTTCCTAGTCAACTTCACATATTTCAGACATCCTTTGACCTTTCGCCCCTCTGAACATTGGCTTCTGTGGCTTCATACTTCCCTGAAGCCACATTATTGTTTGTTGCTTCTGCATGCCAAACAATAATAATACCTGCATCTTGTTGAAGAATTTGATGTTGAACCACGTTACTTTACACCACAAACCATTACACACTATATTGTGGAGTTTAGAAGAATGATCTCCAAAGTCAAACAATAACTTTAAAAAAAATTCCACAATAGACACTTTCTTCTATTGTATGACAATGCTCAAAACATATGAGTGCATCCAATGTTAAAGTGGTATGCAAGGCAGAGAGTAGAATTAGAGCCTAATGAAAGCTCAAGGTTCTACTTGGTGTAGAAAAGAAAAACTCCACATCATATCCTATGAAAGGAAAATGGCCCTCAACTTCTGGGCATGAATATATGGTATATTGGCTGTAACTACTAAGTTAACATACTTCATCATTTGTAATTTTTGCTTAAAATCTACAGGCTTATTTTTAAAAGATCCTCAATAAATACATTTAATTAATCTGTTGCCATATAACTTTATTTGCATTAAAATTGAGCGAGACTTTATTTTCAAACAGGCAGTCTAAACCAAGTAGTACCTGCACATTAAGATTTTGTACAATCAACAAAGTCTGCTGAAAATGGAAATTTCTAATGGTTATTGGTAACTGAGTTTCTTCCTTTAAAAGTCTCCCTTTACTAGTTGCTATTGCAACCACATAAAGTCCATTTACTGGGAGTGTTGGACAGTTACATTCGTGATGTATATTTAACATTAACTCTTGTCTTATTAAAGGTACCTCAGTCCCTGAAACTAAATGAATGTCTACTTCCCTATCAAAACTTTTTCCCTTTATAATAGATTTGTTCCTCTTCCTCTTGATATTCTTCCTCCTGGCCCTGGCTCCCGAAGGTTAATTGTTTACCAACGATTTGGCTCATGATCAAATGGTCTGTTGGTGTACAAATACCTGCATTATCTATATTATTTGTGGGAAATGTGAAGGACTGGTTACTCACTGGATTTTTTTTGTCTGTCATTATTGTTCTTCTTTATTTTGCAATAATTACTTTCAGTTTTTCTTTAGGGTCATTATCTGATTGACGGTTGCCACTTGGTGCATAATCCACATATTCTTTAGTTAATGTATGCAGATCTTCAACAATCATTAACAGGTCATTAACTATTAACCAACCTTGATACCAAATACCTTTCCTTACATTATAAGGTAATCTATGTACTAATACTTTAACCGAGTGACTCTCTTCTATTGGATTGTCCATGTATTTATCCCTTGTCAAGTTCCACTCAGCATATTTCTCACGAGCTCCCCAACTATTATTATAATACCCTGGGTCAAATAACTCAAGCACAAATTATTCTTGAGTACTGGGTGACCAGTACTTCTTTTTAAATTTAAACCAGACATGTCCCCTTCTAAATTAATTAGTGCAAAACCTATCCTCTTTGAATCATCTCATAGCTTTGGTAAAGATTTAGTAAATATTCTTAAGATGTATGTAGGGTGTACCTCCCCATCTGGCTTGAACTGTTTGGACAAATTAGTACCACTCCCAAGATGCATTTCTACTGTCAGTTCTACAGATATTCCATCTTTTCCAAAGATTTTTTTTTTAACTCCTTAGTTTTGGATAATTCATCCCAGAGTTTTTGCTCTCTATTTCATTTGTCTCTAAGATAGAGTGAAGTGTCAATGTGTGATTCAATCTTTTCTTGTACTGTATGTTTGATATCACTTACCTCCTCCTCTGAACTAGCAAAAATAGAGCCTGAAATAGCAGACACATCAAAAAACTTTGCTTTCTTTTGACACTTGTAACCTTGCTAGTATGTCTGTTATTTGTTTGTGTACTAAACTTTTGATTGCTTCAAGTCCTTGTCCACATTTCTAAATTGCTCACTCACTACATTATGGATTAAATAACTCTGTTTAGTTACCTCAGCATTTAACCCCTCTGTTAAATTGGAAAATATTGTTTATGACTGAAACATTTTATTGTGTATTTCCTGCTTCATCTTATGTGACTCTTTGATGTGTCACTCAAACATGGTATTGATTTGATTCTTGAGTTTCTCCCGGCGTATTTGATAATCAAAATATCCATCACACCGACATCATCTCAGACGTCGTCGCAATCTGTTCCACCGCGCGACCGTGGCTCGGGGCGCGGACGGCGGAGGGAGCGCGCCGCGGGCGGAGGGTATTTAAATCGGCCGCCGCCGCGACCGAACCCAGTTCCCTCTGAGCAGCCATAGCGTACGGATCTCCGTGCCGGCACGTTCACAGGAGCTCAGTTCGTCAGTTCACCTGATGATGGCGACATGTTTGATCGCCGAAATATTGTGCCCGTTGGACACTATAGACCGGCAGCACACCCGTGGATATTTTGATTATGGTATTGATTGTTTGTATTTCCTTTTTTAATTCTAATTTCTAATCTTTGTTGCAGCTGCAAGTTCATACCTTGAGTTTTCATACTAGTAGTTAACTCATTTTCAGATCTGCATTTCATTCCTTTGTATCAGGACTTAACTCCACACTAACAAGTTTAAACCACTGTCATTTGTCTCCATTTGTCTCCCTGCCTCTCATAATCATGGACATGTAACAAACGCAGTAATACATTTATAGTCAAACTTAGCTCACTATTGTAATAGTGCCCGCCATGACACTGTACTATGTCCACAAACTTTGTTTGTCAAAACACAAATATCAACCTCACTACAATCAAACTCAAAGATACTTCAGCAGGGACTGAAACAGATCACTGAATTTCTTGCAGCACTCATCAGTCTGTGATGCTGACACAGCTGAAGCAGTTGCTGTCAGTTGTTGAGCCACAGATGTGGTCTGTGACAGAAGTTGTGAAGTCATCATGGGACTCGTGATACAATTGAAGCCCTCTGATGTTATGAATGAAGATCTTCTGACTCTTGGACTAATTAATTTTTTCTTTGATGTAGATTTAATGATTGTTCTTTGACTATTCAAATCTCAAAGTTGCAGTGCTATCAGTTGCTTTTGCACTGCTGCATAATCATGGCTGTTGACCTCCATTGCTAATGACAATAGCTATCTGTTTATTGAGAATTTTTCTGATAAAAACAATTAATTTCCACCTCTCATCAAATTCTTATCGTATTTCTTCTGGTTCTGCTCTGCCTCACCAAGATGAAGTGTTTCATACATTATGTTATGTGATGTACTATATTCTTGAATAAATGTTTGGTCACAATTAATTAATAAGTCTGACTTTCTATGTTTGAACTGCAAAGTCAGAATAACTGTGTATGTCTTAACTGATGTAGACTTTGTCTCGTCCTGCAACTTCTCCTTTGCTGGAAGATGAAAAGATCTCTTACAGATTATATGCACAGAAAGAAAACAAACTTCTGAACAGCACACTCATGACTTACATAAAACTTTTATGGTTGTGATAATCATTCATCAGTTTATAAATGCTATGCAACACATTGCTTAACCAAGTTGATATGTTACATTATAAGAGGTACTGAATATAACTGGGAAAAAAGAGCTTCATGGCACAAATTCACTACATCTGTGCACCTTGTGCCTACTCACTTTGTGACTATGCTTGCCCTACACACAAGTGGGGGCACCACATGCATCTTCCTCAGCAATGTGCATGCGAGCATTTCCATTCACACTTTTGTTCACACTGGGCACTTCTACTTCCACGTTGGACAAGCTGCAGTCACACAGCAACCAGCCACAAGGTGCGCAGATGTAAACACACCTTTAGGCATCAAGGAATAGTTTATTTGGTAATGGAGCAAAGTGTGGGAGGGTAAAAAGTGTAGATGGAGACCAAGGCTTGAATGAAATAAACAGGTTCAGGTGCAGGTAGGTTGCAGTAGTTAAGGCAATGATGAAAAAGGTGCTTAGGGCAGGCTACCATGAAACCTGTCTTTGGGTTGAAGATCACAACAACAACACATGTTGACTCAACCCTGATGTAGTAGCCACCAGAAAGATCTCGGGAGGCGCACATTGGCACGGCGCGTCACGGACGGTAGTTGCCGCAAGTAGAGTCCCGTCCACCAGAGGGCACGCGAGAATTCGTACGCGACCTCTGCCAGCATGACAACAACAACAACAATAACTCCGGCAGCACGGGCCGTGCCCAGTCAGTTAACATCGGGCATGCCTAGGACACAGTCCCGGTCTACGCTAAGTGAAGTGCGACGTAAACGTGAACAGTATTATTACACAATTGGCGACGATTAGGGTCGTTCTTTCGCGTGTTGCGTCGTTGTTCCGGTTTCGCAGCTTCTCCACGGCATGGAGGATTTGGTGCGAGTTTCGGTTGCGCAGCAGACGGAACTCATGGCCACCATGAAACAAGTGCTTCTGGCATTGCTCTCCACGCGGTCTGCTCCGGCGCCGTTCCCTCCTCCCTTTCCCCCGTATGACGAGACGGCGGAGGATTGGGAAGCATATGAACATCGCCTTCGGCAGCATTTCCAGGCGTTTCATGTTGCCGATGCGGAGGTATGTCATGCTCTCTTCTTGTCTTGGATATCTCCCTCGCTGTATCAAGTTTTGCGGCAGCTAGCGCCTGCAGTTAGAAAACCCTTCCCTCGAGGGAGTCCTGTCCATTGCTCAATCATATGAAGTCTCTCACGCAGCAGATCAACAGCTGGAAGCATGGTGCGATGTCGCGGAGGTTCAGGGCGGCGCGTCCGCGTCCACTGTGTCAGGGGTGGACAACTTGCGAGCGGTACAATCCGGCCGTTACGGCCGCTCCCGCACGGCGCGTAAACAGAATTCAGGCCGCCCGCCCCTGTTGCCGTCCTGTGCGTCGTGGTATATACATCATGATCGGTCAGAGTGCCCCCAGCATTGGGCCGTCTGTCGCAAATGTAATAGAAAAGGTCACATTGCTAAAGTTTGCCGCTCAGCCTCAAAAGAATCAAAGGAAGCCAGTACAGAGGACATGGACGTTGACATTCGGGAAGTTTCATCGGGCCAGGCTCCCGACACATCGGCACGCAAACTCTTTATCGAGGTGTCGGTTCGGTCGCGCCGGTTACAACTGCAAGTCGATACGGGCGCGGCAGTTTCGTTATTGAATGCACAAACTAATTCCGACCTTGGATCGCCCCCGTTGGCGCCAGTTTACCGGCGTCTACGCGATTATGGTAAACAGTTCATTCCCCTACTGGGTCAATTCACTACCGACGTGACTTACAAATCAGTCACTCGGCCTATTACTTTTATTGTTGTCAGTGATGCGAGCTCAGCTAACCTTTTTGGCCTGGATGCCTTTCCAGCTTTCAGTTTTTCTATCGCTGACACCATATAGTTGGTCTCCGAAGTCGTTCCCTATCAATCATTGGAATCTTTGATCTCCGACTTTCCAGATATTTTTGAGGAGGGCCTGGGGCGTGTTTCAGATTTTGAAGCTCACTTAACGTTGAAGGCGTCGGCTCGCCCGCGTTTTCTACGCGTGAGGCAGATCCCCTTGGCTCTCCGCCCTCAGGTAAAGGAAGAGCTCGACTGGCTGACAGCCCTAGGGGTCATTCTTCCCATTTCTTCCAGTGAGTGGGCTTCCCCCCTCGTTATTGTAAGGAAGCCCTCGGGAAAATTACGTCTTTGTGGCGATTTCAAGGCCACCATTAATTCCCAATTGGTGGTGGATACCTATCCTTTGCCTCGTGCTGATGAATTGTTCTCCTCCATGGTGGGAGGCCAATATTTTTCGAAAATCGATCTGTCGGAGGCTTATCATCAGATACCACTTGATGAGGACTCCAAACAGTTGGCGGTCGTCAACACCCCATTTGCCCTTTACCAATACCAGCGGTTGGCCTTTGGAATACCCAGTGCCCCGGCGATATTCCAGCGTTATCTTGAGCATGTC